>NC_135498.1:71688994-71788994 GCF_052857255.1 Amblyomma americanum | reverse complement strand
GCGGGTGGCGTCTTCGTTTTCACTTTGTGCCACCAGCGCTACAATTATCGTAGTGAATAAGACAAGGAAACCGTTATTTGAGAACGCTGCACTACTCTCCTTACGGTAAGCGCCGCCTATAACGGGCGTTTACATTCACTTTATGTGGATTGCGATTAGTATCTGCTGCCATATGGTCAAAGGGGGCGTTCGAGCATCGTTTCCATCATGATACCATTCTGTTTGAATTTGGCCACCTCCATTGGCACTTTACATACATATATTTTTTTATCACAAAGCGATGGTTGTAGACGGCAAGAGGTTCAGCTGTGTAGTGGCGTTTGAGAATAGTTATTGACAAAAAAAGGCAATTTTTCCCAGTGAAGACTGCTCTTTTCATTGTATGTTACGAAATGAGCAAGCATAAATGTGGTTCACAGCCCGTGTTTATTCAGCATCCGAGGAAATTCATTCCTTGCTAGCCTTATCTTCCGCCCTCCCCAGAGCCTTGCTGATAGCATCTATAACGAATGGAGCCGCCTCTGCTCCATTGGGCGCCATAGTCAGCAGAGCTGAAAAAAAGACCACAGATATGGTGAGGAAGTTTGCATGGACGTGTTTTAAACATAGCTGCTGTGTTCTGGCCGTTCATAGGAGCGCACTTGCGTCATAAGTTTAATGAGAGTCTTCCTTAGGATGAAATGCATGCATTTGAAATGATCCGCGATGAAAATGTGACTGTGTTGGGAACAATGTTAAATAGGAAAATTTTCAGGACGCAGTTGCTTCCAATAATTTTGATTTTGAACCTATCAGTATACACACTTCTAGTATAGAAGGCCATGAAACAAAGTGTCGAAAGTTGAAACTAATGAGAGGACCCTGATTAGTCCTGCGATTAGGCTAATCGGGGCCACTCTCAATAATTTCAACTTTCGACAGTTTACTAGATAATCTTCTAATCCGGATATGCTGATAGGTTTATAATCGACTTTGTAGAAGTATTTTCGTGGTGAAAATTTTCTTTTTTATTTGATTGCTAGGGAAATCTGCATTCAAGCTTGTTGGTTAGTTGGATGCGAGTGTAGTTCACTGCCGCGCCGATATATAGAAAGGATATATCAGTAGCGGTGCGCTTTTTGAGAAAAAAAAATTAGCTGACGATTTCTCATGTGAAGTTTTTTCACGATGATAGGCCTGGGCAATGGGATTGGGTAAACTAGAGCAGTTAAGGCCTTTTCTTCCGCGACTGTGGCAATGATGGTCGTTTACTGACAGAAGGAGGAGAGACGGGTGGGAAAGAGTCGGAAACTCCTCCAACCTTGACTACTGTTCAGAAGGGTGCCGTTTTCGCCAAAGGCAGCTAACGTAACAACAGCGGCAGCGGGAACTGGTAATTTGAGAAAGCTTCGGTGAAGTTTTCGCCGCGGTTACACGATTGTGTGCCCCCTATCTTGCGAAAGTGATAGTACCACGTATTTCACATCTAAAATTTTAATTTCTTAAACTTACCCAGCATGGTGGCCACCAAAGCCAGAAGGTTGACTGCAAAGATGTTGGACATGTTGGCTTTACCTGCAAAATAATAATTTGACTGTAGCTTAAAGTGCGGAAAAATAATCTAGGCTTGTACACTCGTTCGCGACGATGACGATGAAGTAATTCATCTTTTGTAGTATTTTTTACAACCTCGCTGTTAGGAATAGTTGCTTCAGGGTCCATTGGACATTGGCCGTGGGTTTAATTCTACTCTGAACTTTCTGATGTACTGACATGAAAGGCAAAGTTTCGAAAGTTTCAACATGTGCCCCTGCGATTTGTTCGCTTTTGTTAAGTAATGAGAATGTCACTTGCAAGCCATTCGCATAATACATGTCATGGCTGAAATATAAATGAAATGAACAAACGCATATTAAATCCTACGCCCCATACCACATGCTTCAGCATCTGCGCTACTCACAGGCTGCAGTGCGCACAAACGCACTCCTTTGAAGTTTGAATGAAAAGGATAAGCACCAGGATAGAGGCTTAGATAAGAAGAACTGAAAAGGTTACAACTCAAGAATTCTAGACACAGTAGCATGCACGGTTTCCAATCAAATCCAAAGAGAAACGTGCGAATTGCTTTATGTAGTGTTGTGTCTAATTGCAAGAAATATTATATTTATGACTGCAAGGACGCTGCTTTATACTCTGCCTTAAATACAGCATATTAAGCAATCTAAGAGGCAAACAACAACCGCGGTCATCATGCAGCGAGCTATAGTTTTGGACGAAATGTTTTTGGGCTAGGTGTGGCGCTGCCTTTTTGATGGAACCTGCAGCCGTCGCTCATTGCTAAGGCGCTGAGTCGCTGAGTCCAGCCCACCGTAGTAAATCAAGCGCAATAGGCACTGCTGAGTATGAGGGCATATTTTGGAACAGAAGTTTGTAATAGGCCTGCAGACCGGTACTCTCGTTCTTTTACTCGCGGAGGGAGGACTATAGGAGCAGTTTCGCAACAATTGCTGAGGTTTTTCTTCTTTGCAAAAAATTTTTACATCGAGTTTGGAGTTAAAGTGAAAGATAATTTATTATCCTCGTGGTCGGTTCGGTCCTGTGGGCAGCTAGGAATCCCAGGCGTAGAGGAGAGTTTCTTTTTTTCAGTCGAGCTTGAAGTGTATCAAATACTACGATTACCGAAATAAAGATGTTGAGAAGTTTCCGGCGAGGAGATTTTCCTGGCCAGGATTTGGGTGCCAGCACATAGTGCACTGCTCTGTCGGCATATCGCTGTAGGCTTGTTTGCTTAGAAGTCGCACTTTGCGGCCGCGACCTTTACCAAATGTAGCTTTACAAGTAGGAATGAGCCTTAAACGTCGGGGCTGCTCTCTGAAGCCCAATTACGCAACAGCCTTAGCGCAACCCCAACATTCATCTCAGATATGAGAAATGTAAGAAATAAAACTCCGAATTGAGAAAGTACAGAATGTGCAGTGAATGTGCAGTGAAGGTTGGCATTGTTTTACATACCACTCTATAGTCTTCAGGTAAGATAGAAAGAAGCTGTGCCAGTTGTACCAGTTATGAATCAGAAGCCTGCCGTTTATAGCTTATATAGTGCGAGAAAAATGCAGCGGAGGAATTATCGAGCGAGTGTGAAGCGAAACAACTAGCAAAGAACAACTACAGTGACGAGCTGTTTGGCCTTGTCATAGATGCCTGAGAAGATGGAAGACAGAAATGTCGAACAAATTGTTTTTCGAACATTTCAAAAACATCGCATCGCTGAGATATATTGCAGGAGACATAGGTGAGCGTAATTTTTACTGCAGTGATATGAAATACCACAAACGACGTTTTGGACGCCATGGGAAATGGAGTTCGTCATGTCGTGCAGATTCCTTGTTGTGATGGACACTTTGGTTTGTCTTGAACGAAAACACGTTGTGCCCTTGTCGATCTGCCAATCCCGTGATTCGAAAAGAGGACAAGGCTATCCCATTGACCTGAGCGAAATTCCTCGTGCTGCTCCCATTTGCAAGAGTATTATCGGTGGCATTTCTAGGTCGCTATAGGAAATAAGCCTCATGACGCGATGCATTCCAATTCCAGACCCAGCGTATGTGCTCAAGAGCTGATGCTTTGTTTGCGTATTCGTATCTAATTAGCTGCGAGAATGGTGGTTATTTGAAGAGATTTATTTACCACTTTTATTAGAGTCTAGACGATAGTTCTTTAAAAACACGAGTAATGAAACTATTAGGTAGGTTTAGATTCCAGGATTTCGACGTTGTGTCTTTAAAATATTACTACGTATAAAAACAAAAAAAGTAGCACACAGGTAGAGGCTGCACAAAACGCCAGCAGACGATAAAAATAGATCCGTTACTATCAGAAACTGGTACCAAAAAGAGCACACACGAGCATTGGTTGCCTTTTTAACCTCGTTTTCGCTTCGTGTTATGGCGTGAACACATTTCCGTTGTAGTGGAAGCTCTTCACACGTGGCTTTCCGCTGACAACGTGGCAACAAGGAGAAGGTGTCATTACAGTGCCACCTAAAATTGAAAAGTCGCGCAGGGTAACAGCAGTCTCCAAACCTGTTAGCCCGTCGGGACTTATAAATGTACGAAAATAATTTTCGAAGTTGGAGAGGCAGAGTAATTATGCTACCCAAATAGCAACGAATACGGCCTTTAGGGGGCCGAAGAAAAGCCGCCATCAAGAACTGGGGTGAGAATTGGCTGAAATTGTGAAATCGCAGCCTCTAACACACACACACACACACACACACACACACACACACACACACACACACACACACACACACACACACACACACACACACACACACACACACACACACACACACACACACACACACACACACACACACACACACACACACACACACACACACACACACACACACACACACACATATATATATATATATATATATATATATATATATATATATATATATATATATATATATATATATATATACTTGTTTTGAGAAGTGCGCAGACAGAGCTCCGGCTGTTGCCTTTGTCCCTTTATACGATTTATGGGCATAATAACCCGTCTCTTTGTATGGAATTTATGTATGTGAAAGCGTTTTTGCACGCTCTGCTTGTACGAGTATCTGAAAACCAGCCCAGGAGGGCTTCCTTCAAAAAAAAAATTAAATTACTCTAATTTCATGCACCTTTTAAATTATAAAAAGCGCTTTTTTGCTTCACTCTAGAGAATTCACTGCCACACTACGCAGTGGGTGTCTGCTTAATGGAGATCCTAAATCAAGCGTACTTAGTGCAAGTGCTTTCCCTAAGCCGACATTGTGAGCAATTTTTGCAAGGTGCAGAAACAAAGCATTGGCCTCGTAATTTACAATTATAAGTTGCGCAAGCGTGAAATATTAGGCCGCCGCTACATACACGCACGCGATCACGCGGTAAGAGATTCGTACGCTTCCATACGTTGTTCCCTGCGATCGCACCTTCCCCTGTGTTTTCCGATTTGCTTTTTCCTTCCCTTTCTGCAGATCGTGATGTTTCAAAATGTTGTTTTTTGGGCATGTTATTGTTTTGTTGCGTAATTTGCACTGAGGGCCTTAGCTCTTGCTGACTTTACCTATTTGCTCGCAAATTATTTTTTTTTGCTTTCGAACATTACCTTTATTGATGAAAGGCATCGGAAATACTTGTGAGCTACAATTCAACACGGTTTTGTTTGTTTTAGCTTTTTGCATGAAACTTCCACACCAACAAAAAGTTGGAAGATTCTTCGACGACCAGCGAATTAATCTACTGACGAATGGTGTTAGACGGATGTTAACCTAGCTTGTGTGCCACATGTTCCGTATGTAATACTATGATAGTGCGCGAATTTGCTTGCATATCATTTTATTCATTGTTTTATGCTTTCGTTATTTCATCATATCATTTTAAGGCATCATGAACTGAAGTCGTTTTGGTGAAATTCATCTCTAAGCTCCACGTCTTTCGCTGCAAAGTTTTCGGTCGCCGGATATGATGCTTTGCAAGAGTACTTTGACGCTTCCGCGTTTTCCACGCCCTTGCCTTCAAAACTGCTTATGACTCATTCTCTAAGAATTCCTAACCTCTTTAACATGTTTCGGCCCCATCGCCTCTCTTTTTTGAAGTCTCGTATCTCCCCAACTCATCTCCCAGACGTGCCATTTTCAGGGCAGCACGCTAACCCACTGCCCCGCGAAGCACTCTTTTTTTGCTCGCTTTCTCCTAGCTGTTTCTTCCGTGCGCCTTTCGTGCTCTTCCCTTACCTCTCCCCCCAAGATCTTTCTTTCTCTACCTTGCCGCTAGAAACTATTTTTCCGACCACAAAAAATGTGTAAAAAATAATGACTCTAACCCCTGCCGCCATCACCTCTCCCTAACCTACCATCGTCGGGTCCCCTGCCACTCCTCACAGCGCTATGCGTCGCCATGACACATTCTTGACTGGACGAGCCCTGCCTTGCCTGGCACAGTGGCGCCCAACCGAAGAACGAACGCCACGAAAGAGCATGAAAGAGGACCTGGCCTGCAATACTTTATTCGTAAAAAACGACAAATATTTTATCTTGAGATACGTTCGAAAACAAATGTAATTTTGGGAGTAAGTGTTGCTTTGACTACATGCAGCTTTAATTTTTCCTGCAGGAAAAGAGAACGAGTCAAAGCACGAGGACTCTTCAAAGTACGTACTCTTATTGCCAAATGTTTGGCTTGACGTCGTGCGCAGTGCGGATCTGCCCGAATGGTAAGAATTTCATTTTTCGTGTTTGGTGCAATGAATTCAGCAAACATTCACAACTTCCTCGAACACCGGGTTTGAGTTCAAGTGACCTGGCATACGATGCATTCAAGGATACGTTTGTCATGTACAGCTTATGGAGGATAGGAATCGGAACTGCTTTGTGTACCACTACAGACCAGTCGGTAAGGAGATGTGTACTACTTCCGCGTTGTTTTTTTTTGGATAACACACTTGCAGGTGCAATAGAAAATCCGCAATTTATGGTTAAAGCTTTTGCCAAGTTATCTCTCAATGAAAAAAAAGGCAATCCATCTGGATTGTCAGGCGGATGTTTTGTGTGGTCTTCAAGTCAGTTTCGAATCTGTATTGCATCCATTGGAAGCGACTCTGATAAACTGTTAAATTTCAAAAAAGAATTAAGTTCTTCTGAGTTTTTTTTCGTCTAGAATATTTATTTCTATCTCCATCCAAAAAAACAAGCTTTGCTCAAAACTGTTGTTTTCACGTTCATATAGAAGAGATGCTTCAACCTCTGCATATTTACCTGAATAAAAAATGCGCTCTCAATTTGGAGTTACATAGATATGATATTAAAACAAAATAACACATTATTTCCTTTCAATATCACATTGATTTGTTATTTTCACATTGAATATCTTCACTGGATGTGCGAAACGGCTCATTAAATTAAAAATAACCAATTTGGTACAATGCAATATAAATTTCACTTTATGCAAAAATTCTGTGTTGCTTGTTAGAAATTATCCTGTAAAATGTGTGTCGAGTGTTTTCACGCCGACTGTGCCTAACAAAATTCAGTGTTATTTATTCATTTCTCTTTCTCCTGCGACGGCCATATTTATGTTGATCATAAGAACATGTCTCTCTTTGCAGGCTCGACGCATTGTGAGGTCATCGCGCAAGAGCTGGGCGAGGAATTTGACTGGAGTTCAAGAATCCTCTCGCAAGAGGAATGCAACGATCACTTCAAATATGACTGATCAGCTCACAGGAGGACAGCTCCGTTAAGAACTTTATAGATGTTTTAACTGTGCTACAACAGCTTGCCGAGCGGCGTTGTCCAACCGAATCGTCGACACGCAGCAAACTTGAAAATAAATGATTATCCCAGAGCCTCTGGCACCATGGTCTTGGGTCCTTCTTTCCTTTAATTCCCAGGATGACTGGTAGCAGCGTTAGCCATTCTGCGTGCACTAGAAGTGTGATCTTTGTAACTCGATGCAATAAACCGGACGTTTTTCTGAATTTTTAGGCATCGTCATTCATGAATATTAGCTAGGTTCAATGATACATGCACAGTTCCAGTCATTGGGCAGTGGGTTATGTTGCATATGCCAAATTTCGAAAGCAGGATTCCAGCGTTTGAACGCTGGCTATTAATGATTGAAAGCTGGATACCAATCTTCGAAAGCTGGATGACAGTTTTCGAAAGCTGAAAAGCTAATCTGAGGCCTTTACTGGCCATGTCGCAGAACGAACCCCAGGCCTGCGTTGGCCGCTCGATCGGCCGAACGTTAACCCAAAACTGGCCTGAAAGTGGGGACAATGTGTCAAAGTGGTAGCGCTTAGCCTAAATGCCAATGTAGGACCACCGTTCATGCAACTTTTTTCCAATGATCGCCCAGTGTTCGCCCAATACTGTTGTGCTGCCTGGGTAGCCGTCTGTTCTGAGACAACACGACTTTCTTAGCTCCTTAGATCTTTCCTTCGCTATAATCTCATAAGCCACAAAACTTTTGTCTCTCACTCCACTCCGATTCATCGTCTGCTTACGGGCATATTACCGACTAATTATGAAAGAAAAACGAGTCTTATGATAGAAATTTGTCTGCGTCGATTATCACAGTGAAGCTTAAGTGGTGAAGGTGAGAGGAAATTGGTTTACCTGGGTTTTTTCTCCTTGAAGCCCACGCAGAACCATGAGTGGTAAAGGTATTCACAGCTTGTGCTTAGATATAATTTTTTTAATGCCGGACTTCCGATTCTTGTATACCTCAGCGCCTTTGCCAAGCTCCTGTTGTTGTAATTCGAATATTGCACTGACTGTCTTCCTACACGAATACTCTCTAGTGCTTGCTACTGATGAAAAGCGTCCAGTTTTGCAATAGGTCGACTCAAAACATATCAGGCCGCTGTGGCAGCAAAGCATGAATTCAAAAAACTAGTGCCCACAAGCAAAAGAATGTTAAAGATTATGAAAGTTAATGTCTTAGCACCTAGCGAAGAGATTTACTATTGTTTGGGTCATTTTGGTACAAAATACGATAGCATGCCAACCGAGCATGTATTAGTTGCCTGCAATGAAATCGTACTAATAGGTGGAAAAATCGAATCGAGCTAGTATCATCCATGGCGTGTTGCAGCACGTACTGGTTGGTTTGAAAAACCCTGCAATTCTTGATGCAGCATAATTTCAATGCGATGAGTCTCTCTATTTTCGAATTTACTTGCCTCTTGCTGACAGACTTCAGCCTCTGGTCATGCCTGTTGCAGCGTACTTCGCTCATTTCTCAGACACAGCTCAGTTTCGGTTTTAAGAATAGTTTGCTTCATCTCCAAACACTATGTTTTGTTTCTGGCTCCAGACTGGAGAGTGAACGCTCATAGTTAACGAGTTTTTTTCCTAGACTCGTTCTGTTGTTGTTAACCTCGCCTTGGAAGCTTTTTATTTCTGGTACAGTAAGAAAGGTATCGCCGCTCTCTCTGATGACACATTCTAATTTCTAATTTTGAAAGCAGTGCTCAAAAATTTTGCTTAGCCCGAGCGAAGTGACCTCTCTATAGCTGAAAGGATTTTGTGCTCTTCTTTTATGCTATCTTAAATGTTTGTTGAGAGAAACGCAACTTTACCCGGACCTCGCAAAGATGTGCACAATTTATGTCATCTTTTCAAGCTCCTGTGCATCCGACGCGATTCCGTACATTGCACTGAGCTCTTGACCGTCCGTCCAGAAGGAAATATTTTTTGACATTTCACATGGCTAAGATTCTATTTCGTTTTCTTAATACACAAATTCAGAGAGAATAATAGAGGTGTACATTTGTGTGAAGCAACGGCTAAGGTGGCGTCATGATTCACAGTAAAGGGTTGGAAATGGCTTTACATTAGACACTGCTCTAAAGCTGGTAAACTTCATGAAACCTATTTTTTTAAGGAACGTAGGACAACTTTTTTGGGTGAAAAAAGGCGGACACTGTGTTCGTTGATTGCTAACGGGTGCTTCAATGCCGCACGAATGTGCACGTAATAAAGGTGTGTTCGTAATGCAATTCTGGCGTGTTTTTTTCTCGCTTTAATTGCTTCGTTTTTATACAACAGTTCATGTTCTCTTTAATACAGAAAAAAATATGTCCGCAACAATAAGTATTAGGATATCAAGAAAATGCAACTAGGAGTAGAGAAACTTCTGCCTTTGACTTTCAGAAAATTCCCAAGTGAAACTGAAACCTGTGGTTTCGGTTAAGACCAATGCAAAAGCAACTGACGTAAGGGATGTTGGATGTTAAGGTGCAATTTTAACCAGCACGATATTCAACTTTAATTGTGAAAATATAAGTTTTATTTAAATAGTATACTTGGAATAATCTAAGGTGTATTCATACAATTAACCTCTTTTATATGTTATAAATCAACTTATGGTGACAAATACACACTTGTAGTTAACATAATCAATGGTTCGACGAAAATTCGTCTGGTCAGGCATTGTGTTAAAGAAAAAGGAATGCGGGCACTGACCATGTCATGAAATTCAAAGACGTTTCGGAACCTCGTACGAGGTTCCGAAACGTCTTTGAATTTCATGACATGGTCAGTGACCGCATTCCTTTTTCTTTAAATACACACTTGTAAAAAACAGAAAACTTTGATGAAAGCATGGCTTCCCGCCTGCTGAGCACCTGGCTTATGGACGCCACTACCGCGCTTTCACAGGTGCTTCAGAAGGGCTGGTACAAATAAAGAGCTTCGAATACTTAATTGGAGGCAGAGTACACAGCACAGAGAAAAAGCTCGAGCGGGAAACTTAAACGGCTGTCTTCTGAAAATGAGCCACGATGCTTTTTTTCTTTATTTCCTTGTCTATCCGCTGTGGTTACTCAGTGCTTATGATGCCCGTGTGCTGAAGGGAAAGGCGTGAGTTGGACGCCGGCCACGGCGTTGCATTTCGATGGAGGGGCGCGTTACGGTGCGATGTTAGCTCACTTTAAAAACCTCAGGTGCTCAGAATTAAACGGGGCCCTCCACTACTGTTTCCTTCAAAATCTGAGTCAACTTGGGACCTTAAATCCCTAAAATAATCTTCATTCTCATGGCAACGAAAGAGAAATCATAACGCCACATCAAAAGGCTGCCAAGAAATGCTAGCAAATTCTCTGTGGTATTATTTCTTTGAATGAAATATTGTAAAACATTTGATATCCTTCCACTCTCGTTACAAGCTTTAAATTTTTAATTGACCTACGCGGAGACGATTACCCAATTGTGAATGATTTTATGGAAGGCATCTAGTCCAAAAAATAATGCTATTTTTAACATGACAAAAAATATCTGTCCACAGAATGTCTTTTGAGACATAGGCCCAAATACCCAGATTGCTCTTTCCAAGGAAAACCACGTCGCGACGCATATAGTGGCGAAATCAATTAGGTTGATCTTTGCACAAGCGCGAAATAAAACCAGTGTGGCGAAGCATGCATGTAATAGAGAGTACAGGACCTCTATAGTCACCTGTTACCAGAAAAAATATGCCTTGAACTTTGTATTTGAGCGTAATTTATTACTTTGCTATATGATTGCTGGTGACTGTGAACTGTGAAATAGGCTGTCGTACAAGTGTCTGCAGCTGGGTTTCTCATCAGTTTTATTATAATCTTCTATTTGGCTTTTTCGTCATCTTTGTCTAAGCTTTTGCTACTCTAGAATTATTTTTGTTCTTAGAAACTGTGTACATACAGGTTTTGTTGCTAGTGCCACTGAAGCAACGTTCGAACCCTGGACATTGTGTATCAAGCGAACATTAGAGCCCTTAAGTCGATTTTTAGTACCCCCTGGAGTTCATAAGATCACTATAATATTACAATGCAGACAAGACCTTCTGCTAATTGTACTACTGAGATAAAATGGTGTCTACTTAATACTTTCGTGTTCGAATACATGAGGGGTTTTTTTTGTTTTCTACCCTACCAAATCTGAAGCTCTGTAGAAAAAAAATGTCATTTTTTCGAGATGAGCTAAATGAGAAAGAAAGTGAGGATATATAATAGCTCGTATTAGTTTTCAAGTTATCTTGCTGGATCGCAGCGACCGGACATTCAAAACGGAGATTTGTGTGCGGTACACTTTGAAGAGCCACGCAAAGAGGTATTCAACCCACTTGTCGCGCACTGTCGAAAACGAATCCGCATATTATGGGGAACTCACGGCTCTTTTGTTCTTACTGTGAAATGCGAAAGAGCAAGAAGTCCAAGCTTTTCTGCTCCCGATGGTGATACAGCAGCAAATGCATCCAGATGGGGTATATAAACTTGTAGCAGGGACATTGTGCCCTACATGTCTGCTATTAATGTCACAACAAACGACGATAAAGCAGCGCATTTCTGACAGTCAATATATTCAGTAGCGGTTTCCATTAGGACGCAAAGCTGAAATAACAAGAAAAAAGGCAGCCAACTACGAGGAAAGAAGGAGTGAAGAGCAGGATAGATCAGAATGTCGGAAAGCCTGTGAGCCAGTGCTTGACTGACAGGGATTCTATTGCTCGTCAGATTGTAATTAGCACACAAAGCTGAAGCATATAAGCAAAGTCGAGCAGTGTGGGCTTAAAAGACGCTAGCACTACCCGCCGAGCGCAATAATATACGAAATTTTAATAGAAGATACGAAAGATTGAAACTCTGAATAAACGGCTAAACTCGCAAGAAACTGCACATATGATCTGCTGCTTTTCTCTATTCTTAAACTCCGCATAATTCCCGCTTTAGAGTTTTAAACATAAAGGCATATATATTGAATATTTTCCTGCAAATAGAAAATAAAATTGAATTAAAAGCTATTTTGCTATCTTTGAGTACATCATGACAAAATAATGTCCGCTTGAACCGAGAAGTTGTTGGAGCATATATATTTGCCTGCAGTTCATCTTTCACTTGTGTTTTTTCGTGGAAGCTTTCAGTTACGTAAATTCCGCGTCTTTTCACGATTATTATCAACTTGGAGTCATTTTCAAGTGAAGTATTGTGAGGTTGCATATTTTTATAGCAATGGGTAGGCTGTGAGGTTAACCTATTGCCAACAGGACTGCCTAAATGGCAATAAACCACGGGCTCAACTACGGGATTAAACCCCCATCTGTTTCATTTCATTTCCTGCTTGCACAAATCACACCTTCACAGTATTTAAACAGATGTGGGCTTATAGTTGGTTTTGCCTTTCAATCGTCTCAGGAGAACGCCAAATTGTCGAGGAAGACTTAGTTCACGTGAGCCTTAAAAACCATAAATGCGGACACTTGTCAACTAGCCCAAATTTCCGCTTTACTCGATGTCTTCTACAGACATTTCGAAAATTGGGGCTCCTATAAATCTATAGAATCCCTCGAAGGGCTGTGAGGCGTAATGTGAAATAAGCTGAGCTAAACCACAGGAGTCGAGATCTAAACCAGCATATGTGTGAACTTAATTTGGCTTCTAGGATGATGTAAGTTTTTCAGAACCTGGTTTGAATGGGTGGCGAGCAGAAACGAGTGCTTCGACTAGACTAATCGAAGTTGTTTTCGTAAGGCATTCATGAGATTTCTTCAATATGTCGCCCGAAACGTAAATATTATAGATCTCATCAACTTTGCTTTGGAAACCAGGGCCTATTCACCAATTCTGGTGTTTGGCTCTGTGAATTTATCTAAGGTAATATGAGCTAAGAGGTTTATCAGGCCATTCTTGAAAAGAGTGTGCTCCTATATGTGTACAGGAATCTGTGTTCTGCATATGCGTATGGACAGAATTATGCGTGAAAGACCTGAGAGCGCGAAAATGGCAACACGGCAGAGTGAGAGAACAGGACGAGCGCTGCACTTTCAACAGGCTTTATTCAAGAAAGAGCGTTTATATAACACCTTCCCTTATCCATGCTCTTAATCGCAGTTGACAAACAATCGCCTCTCACAGATGTGCATCAGGAAACAGCATTTCCCTGTGGCGAAGAACAACTGACGTCTCACTGATGCAATAATCACCTCGCTTCTTGATATAGAAGGCTTCTACGAGCTCGCGTTCTGTCTTATCTCGGCTTTTCAAGTGCACGTTTCATTCCGTTTGTCGAGGCTTGCAGGCTATACGCTTCTCTTTCGAGCAGGCTCGGCTGTGGTCAGACAGATAGGCACCTTTCTTGTTAAATGAATTCTTGTGTTCAAGCAGGCGCTCGTTAAGACACCGTGCGGTTTGTCCAACGTACACTTTTCTGCCTGTAAGCGCGAACTCGTATACCAAACCTTTCTTGCAACCAACATGTGGAGTTCGGTGTCTGATGGCGCTCTCTTGCACTTTATTTCTCCCAATGCGAGAACACAATCCAGCGAATATTTGAGGCGCTGAAAATACCACGTTGACGCCGTATTTATTGCCCACCTTCTTGAGGTTATAAGATTTGAGGGGCAAGTAAGTAAAACTTCCGGCCTTGCCAGCTTTTTATCTTGAGGTCGGTTGTTTTCATTGCTGCCCTTCAGCTTTTCAGCAAGGTCTGCGTCACGGAGAGAACCAGGGAAGCCGGAAAGCCTGCTTTCTGCAGTCTGGACACCTGAGATGCAAAGGCGGCGTCCATGGCATGGTGACAGGAATTCTTTAGCGCGGACGCTAAGACTGTTAAGAGGGCTATCGCTTACCAGTGCATAGCGTCCGCACTAAAGAAGTTTTACTTTACTGCGCACTGACATCGCACTAACATTTCATGAGTAAAAACATTTTTGCCTGAAACTGAGAATCCCGGTTGGCACTTTTTAAGAGAACTGTCAGTAATTCTTGAGAAGCTTGAAGATTCTAAAGAGCGGCTTGTAGCGTTAAGGCTCACACATTGGGGTTCGCTCGCGCCTTTTGTTTCATAACGGCTAGTGCCTTCTAAGAAAAATTTAAAATTGGTATAGATTCGATGAAATGAAAGGCGCCGTGTCTAATCATGACAAGATGGAGCCCTTTAACCTGTCTGCGGAAAATGAAGTATGGTGGGAGTGAAATAAAAGCGGGGGAAAAAGGAGTAGAGTATAAAAGAGCCGAGGAATGATTTCGATTGCCTAGGGATCTTAAGCATGTACTTAATTTGCAGAGCACATGGGCGCCTTCTAGGAACACAGATACATATCTGGTGCTGTGTCAACACCTTACTTGGTTGTCCATGCCAGTTACCGAGTTTTCACCACAAGATACAAGGGAAGCCGCTATAAATAGACTTTGCGACGCAGCAACATAGCCGAATGATTGCGGCGTCAATAGAAAATCTCATATTCTCCGCTACATCGTACACGCATGCTTACTCTCCTTTCAGTGTCAGAATAGGCTCTTTGTTTTAACAATTATAAGTGAAAGCATTTCTATTCCCATTACAAATAAAGCCGGCGGCGTGTGTGCCTGTAAAATCGCAGATGGTGCAGAAAACCCGTGCGATGGCCAAAACAAAATAAAGTTACCTCATCAAGCGGCCGTATGGCGCGCAGAGAAAGCCGTGCACCACCACTACAATAATACTATACATGTCATTTGTCCATACGCACTCGACACTGGTCCTCTTTCGTGTGGTGGCATTATTCTCCACATTTGTACACAAACTGCGACACAAAAATTTGTTGTACAAAGTTCCTCGTGACGTCGCACGAATTCTCGTTACTTACAGCTTACATGTGCTAGTTAAGTTTGGGGTTATTTTTCTACAGGGATTCGAATCAACCACATATGCTATTTCTGTTGTATGCATTCGTAGAGATTCGCATCTAAAGTGTATTGTACCCGTTCACCACACAGCGTTCCGGGTGGTGCCATACAGCTCCATACCAACACGAGAACACAAACTCGTAGAAAAAACCTAATTTCTATGTATCGTGAACCAGTATGAGGCCGGGAAGAAACAAATATCGGCTGATTTATAGGCTGTTGGGCCAGGGTTCGATCTACCCCTTTCAGCTAGCCGGACCGACTCACGCGAGGGTCCTAGGCGAGGAGGTTGGCAAACCATGATGTTCCTCGGTGTCGTCTTCATCACCGCCAGCTGCCGCCTGTGGTGGGTAAGACAGGTTGTGTTGCTGCAGCAGACCCCCCCCCCCCCCGCCCTCGCCCCCCCCCCCCCCCCCGCTTGTGAAGAAGCAACTGCATAGCAAGAGGTACTGGGGCAGTACGACCTGTATAAAAGCTGGCTTAGGGCTGTAGATAGAAATAGAGTCAGGTCGGTCGGGAACGTCCACGATGAAAATCTTCGACTGTCCTCCGAATACGCGGAAAGGGCCATTGTAAAGTTGCTGAATTGGTTTGCGGACAGTCTCGCTGAACGAAAACGTGAGTTAACTTCTAAAGCTCAGGAGGAACGTGCGAAGGTGGACGACTCTGGTGTCGAGTTGCAGGAGCTCGGAGATGTCGGCTAAATCTGCGAAGCTGGACCCCATAATGGTTGGATTAATGGAGGCTTGGAGCGGAAATAGTTATGTCTAAAAATTCGAGACGAAGACTGAGGGGCATGCCGACGACAAATTCTGCCGGGGCGCAGCGGAGATCTTGTGTCAATGTAACCGACAGGCTAAGCAGAACAAGTGGTAGGGATATAGTCCAGTGAGTGCCATTGAGTTGTGCTTTGAGGGTTGCCTTTACCGAAATTCGGAACCTTTCAATCCTGCCTTTGAAGAAGGGATGGTAAGTGGTACTGCGAGTTCGAGAACTTCCAAGCAGAGTCATACGATTCTTGAACAGTGAATATTCAATCTGAGGGGAACTGTCGGTGGTGACAGTAGATGGAGCCCCGTATCTTGACACCTATCCGGCGACCAAAATTCTGGCGATGGTGTCACTAGTTGCATCGGAGAGACTGAAAGCTTCCGGCCAGCGAATAAAACGGTCGATGCACGTAATCAGATAGCAATATACTGCAGACGGGGGCCAAGGGATCATGACATCGCTGTGGACAGTGTCGAAGCGTGCTGATCTCGAATGGACCAAGCCGAAAAGTGATTTCGTGATCGCTGTGTTTTATACTGCCGACATGCCAGGCACTTTTGGGGCCAGGCGCGACTATCCTTGCTGATACCAGGCCGTACGTAACGCTGCGAAATGAGGTAATGCGTGGTGCAAATTCCAGGACGAGAGAGACCATGGAGGGCGTTGAAAACTAGGCAACGAAACGCAGAGGGGAACAAAGGGCAGGAAGTGCCTGCCGCAGTATTGCAAATTATGAGGACGGAGCACGAATAGAGAACTTCACGGACCAATGATCAACCTCACGGTCCAGTGAGTGGCCTCCAGTTGTGCTTTGAGGGTTGTCTTTACCGAACGGCTTCAATCATGCCGTTGACGAAGGTAAGCGGTAGTGTGAGTTCGAGAACTTCCAAGCAGAGCCATAGGATTCTTGAACAGAGACTATTCAAACTGAGGGGAACTATCGGTGGTGACAGTTGAGGTAGCCCCGTATCTTGACACCTACTCTGCGACCAAAATATTGGTTGGCGATGGTGTCACTAGATGCATCAGGGAGAGGGAAATAGGCGGGCCAGTGAATGAAATGGTCGATGCACGTACGCAGATAGCAGTATACTGCATACGGGGTATAAGGGGCGATGACATCGCTGTGGACATTGTCGAAGCGTGCTGATCGCGGATAGACCAAGCCGAAAGGAGATGTGATCGAAGTGTTTTATACTGCCGGCAGGCCAGGCAGGCTTGGGCCCAGGAGTGAATGTCTTTGTTCATACCATGCCATACGTAACGCTGCGAAAGAGATACTGCGTGGTGCGAATTCCAGGACGATAGACACCGTGGAGGGCGTTGAAAACTAGGCAACGAAACGAAGAGGGGACCAAAGAGCAGGGAGTGCCTGTCGCAGTATTGCAAATGATGAGGACGGGGCACGATTAGAGGAAACCTTAACGGAGGACTAATGAGCCGGGGACCTTAGGATGGTCATTATATCCGCGCCTTGGTTCTGTGCTCTGGCGAGGGCGCCCAAGTCGAGGTTAGCTTACCAGGCGCCAGTAGTAGGGAAGAGGTGCCACGTGGGTGTGCAGCAGCTGGGGCGTTGTCAAGGTCCTGTACATGTCTATTACCTGCAGTGAAATCCGTCACGTACTAGAGGTGACGGATTTCACATGGCAAGAATTTACTGCTCCTAGACTTGATGGCAAGAGAGTGTATTATGGTCGTCGGCAACGAGCAGCTGCCGACTTTCGAGGAGGTGCTTGAAATAGCGAACCAACGTCAACGTCATCAGCATGACTACGCCCACTTCAGGGCAAAGGCTTTTTCTATGTCTCTCTAATAAGCTCAGTACTTTGGTAGCTGCGGCCGCCGTAACCCCGCGAACTTCTAATATCATCCGCTTTCCAGGCTTTCTGTCATTCACTGCTACGCTCGCGTTCTCTTGGAATCCACTCCGTTACCCTTAATGAACAACGGTTACCGTGCCTTCACCCTGCGTGTCCTGCCCAAGACCATTATTTCCTCTTGGAGTTAGAATAGGATGCCATACCCTCGTTTATTCTCTCATCAATTCCACCCGCTTCCGTTCTGTTACGTACACCTGTATTTTTTCCCATAGTTTGCAGCTTTGTCCTTAAGCTGAACTTATTTCGTTAGCATCCACCCTTCTCCCCATAGGTGAATACCGGTAACATGAATGTAGATGTCTAAAAGTTCACGGCCAGATGTACTGTAGCGGCTTTCTGCGGAGTAAAAGTTTCGTTACTAAGAAGACAGAAGGCTCCTGGCACCTTCTATGAGCTCGTCGGGTACATTTCCAACACGGTGTCAGAACTGTCATTCATGAGGCGTATAGGTGCATCATGACGGGGGTGGGCCAGGAGAAGGACATCGAATAGCTTGATTCTGGCGGATTCGGAACACTCTAGAGCGGCGGAAGACCATGTAAATTGTGTACAGTTGGCTTTCTCGCTTTGAATGGTTGGAGGGGGGGCTGCACAGTCAGCAGTAAAGCGGCGGCAAAATTTTCAAGGTCAAGAATATTGTGGATGGTGCGGAGTAAAGTATGCTGCAAAAATTCTTGAATGACCTTGACTTTAGATAGAAGAGGAGGATACCCGAATGGTCAACACGGTGGCCGAAAACGTCCAGCTTCGAATTTCCCAAGCCACACTTGGCACCAGTGATGAAGAGACAATAGTTGGAGAGGCGCTGGAAAAACTAGCGGAGGTGTTTCAAGCGCTGGTCAGCATCGCCGCTGAAGACGAGGAGATCATCGGTGTACGCCGTGCCAAAGAGTGCACCCCGAAAGAGGATCTCCACAAAGCGTTGAATTGTTTGTATAAAGTTACAGAGGCCAACTGGCATGCGGATGTATTCGAAGAGTCCGAATTGTGTAATGATGGCAGTGTTGGTTTATCCGATGGTTCCAAGAAGATTTGGTGGGCTGGTGATGAGCTTATAACAAGGACGGGTAATACGGCGTGGAACTGTTCACGGACGCTCTGGAGTTCCAATCGGGAGGGAAGAGATGACGGCTGGGAGGAGGCGCGACACAGCGCCGAGAAAAACCGGCGTACAGCATATGCCCATGACGGAATGCGCAAGCTCAGCGCGCTAGTGCAAAGACAAACCAAGTGCGGTGATGACCACCGTGCGGATTAACGAGAGTATGCGTTCAAGAAACAGTCCACTCAGGAAGGCTCGGGTGATGGTGGCAGTCTTGCCGCCTGAGCTTTGGGAGCCGCTGCAGCAACTGGGTAGGTTTGCGGTCCCGCAGTTCTTCAGAAGACATTACTTGTTGTGGGAGGCGATGGTCTGTCTGTCTTATTCGCTTCATGAGTGCTGCAGCCAACGTTTAAAACAGTCCCGAGGCGGGTGGCGTTAAAAGAACATCGAGTATCTCGGCGGTAACCTCGGGAGTAAGCGACGCAGCGACGAGGTGAAACTTCTTGTCTGCGAGGTGATGCGCACCTGAGAACTGGCTGCTTACTTAGGCGAGCCACAGCTGAGGATCGGGAGCCGAGAACGGGTTAAGGCGCAGAGAGAGCGTAGAGGCATCGCTAGAGGCGTCTTCACCGGAGAAGGCGGAGGCGTTGCCGTCGGCGTTGGCCATGCAGGGTTAGTGATTTCTAGCTGATGTCCGGAGTCACCATTTTGTTGCACCATCGAGAACGAGGCCGGGGTGTGGCAAACATCGGCTGAGTTATAGACAGTAGTAGCAGGGTTTGATGCGCTGCATGAAGCCAGCTGGAACAGACTCGCGTGAGGCTCCAGCGGAAGGAGGAGGTCCAACCGGGATGCTGACAATCATGATTTCCTCAGGCTTAGTGACCAACGCCCTTGATGGAGGATTGGATGCTCCTTGGTGTCGTCTTCATCGGCGCCCACTGCCACGTGTGCTGGGTGAGACGGCTTGTGCTGCCACACATGTACACACACAGTAGCATAAAAAAGACACCCAGGAACAATACTGCTTTCGAATTCCCACACGTAAGCAGTTCAAGCGTCTCTGCCAACATTTGGTTTCTATTAGCAGGCTATTGCGACGCCCAGTGCAGCTTACTGGCCTGGCTCTCGAGACATCCTCTTAATTCTGAGTGACTGTGGTACACGTCTCTCAGACATGCAGCGATTAGAGATGCATTATTAGGCGATTAGGCGATAGCGTTAAGGACTCCGTTTTTCAGAAAATCTGGCGTCGGCATTGTCGGCGTTCGCATTGTGAGCGAAACATCGCGGGCATGGAAAGCAGCCAATTCGAGTTTCTTTGTAAGTAAATAGAGTTGTCTGCAGGACCTCCATACTGCAGCCCCAATGACCCGTATTTTGAGAAAGCCGCAACTTTTGCATCCTCAGGAAATGGCAGCAGTGGTTTGTGCAATTGCAAGCTCAATAAATTTAATTTTGGCTGCCAAAAATAATTTATTCTAAGCACATTGCTGTTTCATCTCGTGAAAAAGGATCATAATAATGAGTATGCTGCACCAAGGACTATCTGAATGCGTTACGAACGAAATATCTGTCTTGTGGTTGGTTGGCGATGGCTGTTGTGAGCGTCACCAATCAAAAAGGTTTTCTCTTAATAGTCGGCGAAGACTTATGAAAAATTCCGTGTTATTATTAAGAAAACATCGCTTACAGTGAATATATCCTCTGGGACAAAATAAAATGCCGCAAAACACGAGAGTAGCAGGTGTACGAATGGACCGACAGAAACGATCTAGTGATAAACTGTGCAAACGAGTTGGCTTCGCCGCAATGCATGGAGGCTTTTCAACCATGTGATCGCGTTCATCCAATAGACTCGTGAGCGGCGTAGGGACAGCATACCTGCAGCTCTTCTAGAGTTTCTATACAGTAACTCTTCAACCTAGGAGTCAGGTTGGCTACGTGGCCTTGCGGCGTCATCACGTGTTCACAGGATAGTTAGCAAACTCGCTACCGTGGCAGGTGGCAGTTAATTTAATGATTGGTCTCGAAGGAAGAGGAAACTAGAACGCACAAAGCTAAGCACTCGGAGCACCTGCAATCGCAGGTGAAGCATCACCCAACCGCTGCACCAGTGCGTCAGCAAGGGTATGAGGAGGACTACGAGTGATCTATGAATGTCGAGTACATCTGGGAATATATGGGATACATGAGAATTCGCTCGTTACACTATCGCATTGTAGCAGTAATAAGTAGCTGCCCAGAGATATATTCGCCAGAGATTTTAGCTGAAATCTTAACAGTATGCAGAGATGTAGGCGCTGCCGGAAATATACCTAAGAAAGAAAATCGCTTTTGCTGCATCTAAGAGGAACATATAATAGTTTGTAAGCAACATGACTTCTTTGAGGGGCTAGAATGCGTTATCGCTCTTTTTATGTAGCATGAAGCAAGTCGTTAATAACGACTTTTTTGAGATACGTACGATCCTTATTGTTACTTTCAAAACACCGGTGTTTACTTTTATGAATTTCTAGAAGCATGGTAACTGAGCAAAATTTTGGTGCTGTGAAGAATTTTATACGATTGCAGTTCGAGAAGAATTGAACTGATGCTCCATGCACTTGGAGTATTTTTCTGAAACACCAAAATCGACCTGGAAGCGAATTGGCGTCATATTTTTCTTTTCCTTATGTAAAACGTCATATCAGAATTCTCAGGTTAGTTTTGAGCTCTCAGTGTATTCTCTTTTTTCAATTAGACACACAAAACTTTCAGGATAATTTTGAGCTGAAAGTGCATTCTCTTTTTCAATTAGACAAACCAAACTTTAGTCAGTATAGCAGTCATTTTAATGCATTTAGGGTTGGAAGCATGACTGACAGGAAGCGCTATAAGAGCGTCTCTTCGAAACGACTGACCGCAAAAACTGCCACAAAATTTATCTTTTATTTTTGCAGTCTTATTTTGTCTAATTAGGAGCTCATGTCATTGACGGCAAACTGAAACAAAACTTCAGCCGTACTCGTAATGACCTAATCATCATGAGGCAATCATGCTTCACCGGGACAGATCCGTGCAAATTTAAATAGGCAAGCCCTATCCATTTCCTCTCTTTATGACATTTTTTCTCGATCATAGGCTTCAAAAAACAGTCTTTTGACATGGAATTATTTTCCTCCGTGACATATCAGAACAGCAAGGAAATATGGCCATCAACCGAATTATTTTGTTATTGTTTTCAAAATTAAAGCAATAATAACTAACTGATACCCTTCCAAGCGCGGCCTCAGGCTACAAGGAAATGAGTAGAGCTATCTCTGGAAGATTGCAGTTAACGATAGTTTTGTTCTGGTCTGTGACACACACTCACGGTTATCGCCTACCAGAAGATGGAGAGAGGTTTAAACGGGCGAGGCCTCTTTAGTAATAAACTGACCACTAGCGAAACGGCACTTTTGAATTTGATTAGAGAAAACGAGTTTAAAATAATAATCGTACCAGGATATCACACAAATGGGAAAGTAAGTACTTTATATTATATTAGGGGCTCCATCTACTGTTCAAAACTACTAAAAATGATTATTAAAATAGATTATATGAATACTTATCGGGCGGCGTTTAAGCACGGCAATAAATCTATCTGGTCGAAGATAATGTTTTTTATTTATATTTATTTATATTCACACTGTCAACGAATACCAACACCGAAGTTCGCTTTATATACGTAAGAAAATACAAAGAAACAATGCAAACAGTCATAAACGACATTGAAGTTAGGCACAAACCAAGCAAATGATTAAGCAGCTCATTACACATCAATCAGTATCAAAACACAATGTATCAAAGCACACACAGCGTAATTCACTATAGTGAAAAATATCAAATCGGTGAACTTTACTATAGTACTCTAAATACACAATGTTATTTAAAACAATTATAACAAGAGAAGTAACAAGCGACAAAGAAGACAAAATATCAGTACATGCGAAGCAATAAGAAGACAAATCCAATAAGTTATAGATATTTGATCGGGGCTTTTTGAAGATTTTCGCTATCAGAGCACTGTACGATGTCTTTTGTAAAGGTGATCTACTCATCTGTCAGTCGGACTAAAGAGACTCTGTTATAAAATTCAGTGGGGTTGTTTCGTATGTTTCCCTATGATAGTAGCACAATTCTGTAATGCAATTTATGTTTATAGATTGAATTTATAATCAACTTTTAATAAGGAAAAAGGATTTGCAGACTCTAAAGTCACGATTTCTGTTTCACGAAGCGTATAGATTGAAAAGAAAGTTGAAAACCATTCACAGATTTCGTGCTAAATGGTTCAGTGCTGCTTTTTCTTTATAAATTGCATGATATTTCAACTGCCCGTGTAGGAGGTAGGCTGCTGCTACAAATATTTTTGCTGAGTCGAACAGAGGTTTAGAGCCATCTCTAAGAAAAGGAGCCGTTAATCTTTTCCTTTGCATATATTGCATTGTCCAATATAAATTTTGCAATTAGGATATTGGCGCCTTAATTTTTCATCTAACTAGCCATAAAATATTTACATAAACAGTATCTTGAGCACGGTGTCAAAAGCGCTTTGTTTCGTGAGGCGCAAGGTTCATTAGTCAGTAGAAGAACTAGACATGCGCCTCGCACTAAATTATTTCACTCCGTAATATTATACGCATATGTTATATGGAATCTGTATCAGGCGTATCTAATAAATGAAGCTCAATTAGTTGTAAACAATGTTGACCGGCTCATTTCAAACATCTCTCCCGTGCATCTATAGTAATTGGAATAAAAATTTATTAATATAACCTTCTGAGAATCGTAGGTTGCCTAAATTCGTGTCGTTGTTTCAAAAGCTTTGCCATACTCGTTCATGCTCTTCGACACGGTTGTTTAAAAAAGCCAATCAAAACGTTTTGCGTTTGCATCTTCAGCACGACGTAAACAGCCCATTTTCGCACCTGAAATTTTTTTTCTCACACCGACTGTTCTTGCCATCTATTACCACTAGCCATGAATCATTTCTTGGCAGTCTTGTGTGATCCCTGAGGATGTGAATGCTTCAGAAGTCAAACGCTTTTCCCTGTAAAGGCGTTCATCTTCATGTTCTGATTCACATTGCTTGCGGGCTTCAATCTTCTCAAATTTCTTTTTATGTTCCGCCATTACAACCTGTCACCGCTTTCAACCAGTGCAGCGTCCACCTCCCGGTACCCTTCTACTAATTTCTGTCTGTTATGCTACTTTATACTGTGAAACTAATTGCACCAGTCTATGTAGCGCACATGTGGGCCTCTAGGCTAGTTGAATAGAAGAGCGATTTCTAATTTCCCGGAGCTCAAATGTTTGTCAACACCTTTAATGACCAGCCGATATCTCTCATTTCTTGAATTATTCCTGGCTCTTATCCATATTCATCAGAGTAATTTTAAATTTAGGGCAAATGAGCTGAACATGCCGTTTGCGTTGTCTCGGTAGCCGCATGTTTAGAACGAGTTTTTCTGCGAACAACAACGAATGCATTTAATTTCAATATGTTTTGAGCAAGATTGTTCATGGGAATGACACCCTAGCAAGTTCTAGCTTAAGAGGTTACCTGTGCAGAAGTCACCGCTACATGGCGGCCTACGCCACAGATAGGACTCGTGCGTAAAACTCCGAAATGGCTTGTTAACTGCTAAATGAACGGAAGGAGCGAACGCTGAAGTCTGGGCACCTTTAAAAAATAAGGTCCTTTCGACAACCGTAATACTTGATAAACTACTCAAACGAGCCAACAAAGAACAGTACCAACTGACAGTTGTCTCAAATAACCAGCGACAATGCCGGAACGTAATGGACACACGCTGTTAAATTGATGCACCAGTTATTTGGTAACTTTATAAAAAAAAATGGCACAGTTGTTAATTTTGTAATATCGCGTAAACGAATGTCTCGATATTACAAAATTACAGACCAAACAATTCATGCGACGCTCTTCATGCAATCGTCAACAAAAGATATCATATAAAGATCCCTGGAATTTAACTTTTTGTATCGGGGTAAAAAATGCGCACGGCGGTGGTGGTACTGCGATTTCTGTTTTTTGTGCACAAAAGAAGCTAATAGCCTACTAAGGAGCAATTTCTTTTGAGGTCAATTGTAATGTAGAAGTCCTTTCTGCGCTCCTTGAAAGACTGACTAATATAAGTTTCGTTATTAAAGGTACGGAGTAACAATTTAAAGAATAACGCAAAGCCAAAGCGTGGTGCCCATGAAGCTTTCAAAAATGTCTAGATTATGTGTGCCCACTTTCGCAGCATTTGTTCGACTTTCTGCGTGCCAAAAATTACTTCTGTTTTCTCTGACGACGTGCGATGCTCATCCAACGATGTTCAATTGAAATCATATCATCAGCCATGCCTCTCCACTTCATAAGAACCACCGGTCCACTTTTTGCCTTCAATTTTCCACAAGCCTAGAACGATACCTCAGAACTTAATTCTGTCCATACGCATATACACAACACAGAAGATTGCGTGAATATAGAAGCATATTTTTTTCAAGAATGCCTCGAAAAACATATTTGCTTATAGCACATTGAATCTAGTCAAAGTGACAAACTCCACGAGTGCAGACCCAACCTTGGCCTACAAAGAAAACATCATGATGAGATAAATATCTGCGTTTGGGGCAACATATTGAAGAAATCCTATCAATTCCTTGAAAAGACGACTTCAGTTCGTCTAGTCACATTACTCGCTTCTGTTCGCCACCTATTCATACCAGGTGTTGATGACCTTACGTCATTTTAGAAGCCCAATTATCCATGAGGGACAAAAAAATCCAATGGTGTTTTTATATTTTTGCACATAAAGACTCTTATTGCGCAAAACAGATTTCTGAAATTTCGAAAAAATTCCTTTACTGGTTTCGAAGTTAGAGGCGTAACACCGCTGTTGTTTCTCTAATTTGAGCACGAAAATTTCTCTTTTGTGAAAAAAATCTTGAGAGACGAGTGAGCCTGCGAACGCCTGGTTGCGGCATCTCGAGACGTAGATAATGAAGAGTAGCCCTTCTGTTGGTACATTATCTAGGCGCCCACATCGACTCCTGTCATGCCAGTATAGTAAAGAGAAAAAAAAAATTTACCGTCAAAAGTGCATTTTCGTGCGCTGTGGGCGACCACCGCTTTTCTAAACATGTTGTCTCAATGCTGTGATAATTGCAAATCATAGTTACCGCCCTGTGGTACTCAGACTTCACGGAAAACGGGTGACCTACGCGATTGATAGAAAAGCTAAATTCTCCTCGCTGTTTTCATACCATATTTTTCTTTAAGGCCCCGTGGACACTTCCTAAGTCGGTTTTCGCGAACGGTTCCTGTAGCCCGCAATCCCTGCCAGCAGTGTGTTAAAATGTCTTGACTGGTAAAAACAAAAAGTTTCCCAAAATGAAGATATGGTCACTAGGGGTTGAAAACATCTCAGGAAATGATAAGAAAACACGCGCTTCCAAAGGTTTCTTTACTGAACTGGAGGAATCTCTGCTGTTTTACAGTATGTGCCAAATGCATAACCGCATCCGATTGCACTACTCCGCATGCAGTTCTTATAACCAAATATTCATTACAAGTGATTAAAGCCACATCCACATGTTATTCAGGATAGCTAGCTACTGGCGAAACAAGCTTTAAGGCCTCCTTGTTCGAAAAAAGAACGGTTTCTTTACACGAAAATGCGAAAACTATAAGATCTATGACCTGGAACAGATATACGGCACTGTGCACGAAGGAAGACACATCCCACTATAAAAAGTACAGCAGCAGGTACTTCATCATAGTGCAAGAGAATTGAAAGATGAGGGGAATTCAAAGCATCCACTATTCACTTTTGTCTTTCGCGCTGCTGTATACTTAATACTATGATGATATGTACATGATCGCGGATGCAAGAAAAATGTAAGCAAGCGACTACCGCTGTAGTTGGTGCAAAACAACTTTCCTGAACTTGCTCCACGGAGGGATGACACACTGAGGGCAAGAAACACACATTCATAGTTGAGGGGCTTCATCCTACCTCTGGTGGCAAACGCTTGAGCCACTTGAAAAGCAACTATTAATCGTTGGCCTGAAATCTTTCAAAACTAAACTGTACATTAAAAAGTACGATCGTCTCTAATAGGTTAAGTTCACAGATGTGCTGGTCTTCAGCTCGAATCCTGAGGATTAGTTCAGCATATTTCACATTACGTCTCACAATCCTTCGAGTAATGATAGAGACTGATAGGAGGCCCAATTATCGCAAACGTCCATATAAAACATCAAGTAAAGCGCAAATTTGGGGGAGTTGGTAAGTGTTCATTTTTGCTCAGAGCATACAGTTTTCAAGGCTTACGCGAAATACGTCTTCCTCGAGAACCGGGTTGGGCGTTCTGCCGTTCTCCTGAGATGATTGAAAACAAACTAACTCTAAAGCTATATCTGTTCAGATCGTGTGAAGGTGTGGATTGTGCAAGTATGAAATCAAGTGAAACCTGATGGTGAATATATCCATATTTGAGGCACGGCTTATTGCCAGTTGAGCAGTCCTGATGACATTATGATAACCTTGCACTCGATCAATTGCTTCGAGAAATATAGAGTAATACATGCAAGCGCAAAATATCCCGGCTGAAAATGGCAGTAAGTTGAAAATAATTCAACACAGACGATAAATGAGCGCAGTGGAAAGCGTCCATGCAAGAACACAAATGAAAGACGAACTGCAGGCGAACATTATTCCCCAACAAGAGCTCTGGGGAAAAGGACATCATTGCGTCATAATATACTCATAAATTGTACAAGTTTTTTAAATCAACTGTAATTTCAGATCACACAAAAACATTGGAAATAATAAATCTTTATGTTTGCTACTGCGCTTCTCAATAAATAAGAGAAAGACAGAGCAAGAAGAAGTGCGAATCGTGCGAACACCAGAAATGAATAGAAAGTGCAGACCATATGCGCAGTTTCTTGCGAGTCTGCATGTTTAATTAGATGTTAAAATTTTCGTATCTTAATTAAATATTTTTATATTGTTGCGGTCCGTGTGTAGAGCTGACGTCATTTACGGCCAAATTGTCCGACTGTGCTGTTTTCTTCAGCTTTGTGTGGTAATTAAAATCTGGCGAGCAATAAAACTCCTGTCATTCAAACACTGCTTTCATTAATGGCTTTCCGACATTCTGGTCAGTACTGCTCTTCACTTGGTCCTTCCTCGGAGTTAACAGCTTTTTTTCTTTTTATTTCAGCTGTGCGTGCTAATGGAAATCCGCCGCTGATTAAATTGCCTGTCATGAATGGGCTGCTTTATCGTGAAAATTTGTGACATTCGAAGCAAAAAAATAGGGCACTTCGTCCCTGCTACAAGTATATATACCCCATCTGGATGCATTTGCTGCTATCACCATCGGGAGCAGAAAAGCTTTGACTGTATTCTGAGGCATTTAACGGTAAGTACCCGAAGGCCATGAGTTCCCCGTAATATGTGAATTCTTTTTCGACACGGCACAATAAGTGGATTTAATGCTTATTTGCGTGGCTGATCAAAGTGTACCGCATACAAATCCCCGTTTTGAATGTCCGGTAGCAGCGATGCTCCTAGATAACGTTAATCATTTTACGAGCGATTATAACTGTCGAATTTGTTCTCATTTAGCGACTCATTTCGAAAAGCTCTTTTTTTTTCTACAGTGATTTAGATTTGGTAGGGTAGATAACAAACCGAAAAATCTCTTCATGCATTCGAACACGAAAGTAACAAGTAGACACAGCATATTTTTCTCAGTAGTATAATAGCAATACTAGCTGTTGATCTTATGAACTTAAGGGGATACCGAAATTGCCTCAACGGCTATAATGTTTGGTCGATGCACAATGTCAAGGATCCGATCGTTGCCGCAGAGGCACTTGCAAGCAAACACGAATGTACATCAGTTTATATGAACAAAAATAAATCGACAGTAGTGAAGGCTTAGAAAAATTCAGAGGAAAATAAATAGAAAATATAATAAAACTTATGAGAATCCCAGCTGCAGAGCCTTCTACGACAGCCTTTCTCAGAGTGCACAGTGACAAGTAATCATATCGCGAGCCATTAAATTACGTTGAAATAGAAAGTTGAAGGCATCAGGTTTTCAGTAAAAGCTATCCATAGAGGTCCTGTACTGTTATTTCTATGCATGCTTCGCCAGGCTACTTTTCTTTTGTGCTTCTGCGAAGACCACCCTAACCGATTTCACCACTATCTGTGTCGCGACGCGGTATTCCTTGGGGTGAACAATATGGGTTTTTGGGTCTAGGGCTCAAAAGACATTCTGTGGACATACATTTTCTGTCAAGTTTAAAAAAGCAATAATCATTCTGGGCTACACGCCTTCCTTAAAGTCAGCGACAATTTTATAATCATGTCCTCGTAGGCCTATTGAAACTTAAAAGCATGTAACAGAAGTGTACTTATATAAAATGTTTTACGATGTTTCCCTTCAAAGAAATATTAGCACAAAAAGTTTGCAACTTTCATTGGCATCCTGTCAATGTGACGCTATGATTTTTTTCTTCCTTTCCATTAAAATGAAGCTCATTTTGGATTCTTTAGGAGGTTTAGCACGCCACCATAGCCGTTGCGTTCGCACAAATGAAGGCCTTCGCTATTTTTTGTGATTTTTTGCATTGAGAAAACTAAATGAAATTTTAGGCGTGTGAATTATCAAAAAATATTTCCTGCCGGACGGACGGCCAGGAGATCAGTGCAATGTCCGGAATCGCGTCGGATGCGCTGGACCTAGACAAGGTGACATATATTGTGCACATCTTTGCGAAGTCTGGGTAAAGTAGTGATTATCTCAAGAAACATTCAAGATGGCGTAAATGAAGTGCACGAAATCTTCTCATTAATAAAGAGGCTACTTAGTCTGGGGTAAGCAAAATTTTTGAGCACAGCCTTCTAATTTAGAACTTAGAATATTTCGCCAGAGAGAGCGACGATACCTTTTTTACTGTACCAGAAATAAAAAGCTTGCAAGGCGAGGCTAACAGGAACAGAAAGAGGTCTAGCAAAAATATCCTGAGAGATAAGCGTTCAGTGTCCAGTCTGGAGCTAGAAACAAAAGACAGTGTTCGGAGATGAAGCAAGCTATGCTTAAAAACCGGAACTGGGGTCTCTGAAAAATTATCGAAGGCCGATGCGACAGGCATGTGCATAGGCTGAACGCTGTCAGCAACAGGAAAGAATATTCCAGAATAGAGAGATCATCGCATTAAAATTACGCCGCATGAAGAGTGCCATGCTTGTTCAATACCAACCAGTACCTGCTGCAAAACGCCAGGGTTGATAATACCTCAATTCACTTTTGGCACTCAATGTATGGTTTGATTGAAAGCAAGTAATTATTGTTTGGTTCACATGCTCTCGTGTTCTGTACGCAAAAAGCCCAAATAACAGCAAATCTCGTCGTTGTTGTTAAGACATCAACTTTACTTATTTTTAATATTCGTTTCCTTGTGGGCACTAATTTTGGAATTCATTCTTTGCTGCCACAGCGGCCTGATATGTTCTGGGTTGAACAATTGGCCAGTTGTCTCAGAGCATGCCGCTATAAAATAGACTCGTTCAGTCCCGCTCTAAAATACAAGCAAGACGTTTGAGTGTCTCTTGGTCTTGGATCCAGGTTTGCTTTCTAACGAAGTTGATAATTGATTCACAGCTCCTAATGAGCGCGGAATTGACTTGGAGTGTAAGGCTGCGAACAAAAATTGATGCGAATCTTGTCCCGCCAAGATTTTAAGGCCAGAACGGAAAGTTAATTGCCAAAGAGAAAACATTTCTCGAGCACAAGCCGGACGAATTTTCAAGTGAGAGCGACAGCAGAGACAACACGCTAAAGAAACATCGCTGACCTCATTATCACTGCCCTCTTCATACAGTTCCCAATCTTCTGCGCCATCAAACACACTCTAAATGTTGAAGTTTCGGAGCAAGCGCTCAACCAAGTTTTGAGGCATGTCATCTCAGGCTGCAGCAATCTGACTGTTAGCGACGCGCGCTTAATACGGCGTGTTGGAATTAGCTCGAGGGTTCCACTGGTACGGTTGAATGTCTGACTCTCTTGCCAGCGCTCTCCCTTGGGACTGTAGCACTTCTCTGGTGACTGGATGTGACGCTGACCTCCGCGATTTCACGAACACAGCCACTTCTGAGTCCAGTTCTGAATGGCTGCTTTTCTTTGGGCCCCTGAAGGCCATCCTAGTTGCTACTCGGTGACCATAATTTCCATGCCCCTCCAACGGCGAAAATTCTTTACCTGCATTTATATGTCCCAACGGGCTAACAGATTTCGAAACTGCTGTTACCCTTCGCGACGTTTCACTTGAACGCGGCAGTGTAATGACACCGTCTCTTTGTTGCCATGTTGTCAGCGGAAAACGACGCGTGAAGAGCTTGCACTAAAAGGAAATGTGTTCATGCCACCACAAGAAGCTAAAAGGAGGTCAAAAAAGCAGCCAATTCTCGTGTGTGCTTTTCTAAGCATCAGTTACTGATAGTAACGGATATATTGCTGTCGTCTGCTGGCGTTTGGTGCTGCCTCTGCCTGTGTGCTATTGTTATTGTTTTTATGCGTTGTCTTAATATTTTAAAGACACAACGTCAAAATCCTGGAATCTAAGCCTACCTAATAGTTTCATTACTTTTTTTTTAAAGAACTATCGTCTAGATTCCAATAAATGTGATAAATAAATCTTTCCAAATAACCATTCTCACAGCTAATTACATACTAATACGCAAACTAATCATCAGCTCCTGCGCACATACGCTGGGTCTGGAATCTGAAATATCGCGTCATGCGGCGTATTTGCTATCGCGACCTAAAAACGCCACCGATAATACTCTGGCAGATGAGAAGAGCGCGAGGAATTTCGCTGAAGTGACTGGGATAGCCTTGTTTCATTTCGAATCACGAGATTAGCAGGTCGACAGAGGCCCAACATATTTTCGTCCAAGACAAATGTGTCCATCACAACAAGGAATATGCCACGACATGACGAACTTCATTTCAGATGGCGTCCAACACGTCGTTTGTGGCATTTCATATCACTGCAGTTAACATTGCTCTCATCTATGTGTCCTGTAAGGTATCTCAGTGATGCGATGTTTTCGAAATGTCCAAAAAACAGAATTTGTTCGGCATTTCTGTCTTCTATCTTCACAGACATCTATGAAAAGGCCATACAGCTCGTCTTGTATTTTTTGTTATTTCTTTTGCTTCATACTCGATCAATAATTGATCCGCTGTTTTTTTCGCGCACTATATAAGCTATACACCACTGGAATTTGTTTCATAACGGGTACAACTTACACACCTGCTGTGACTTCTTACCTGCAGACTATAGAGGGGTGAGTAAAACAATGCTACCGTCTACTGCACATTTTGTAGTTTCTGAATTCGGAGGTTTATTTCTTACATTTCTCATATCTCAGATGAATGTTAGGGCTGCGCTAAGGGTGTTGCGTAACTCGATTTCACAGACCAACCCTGACGTGAAAAGCTCATTGCTACTTTTCAAAGCTGGATTTGGTAAATATCGCTAACGGAAAATGCGACCTCTAAGCAAACAAGCTTGCAGCGACGTGCCGACAGTGCAGTGCACTCTGTGCTGACACCAAAATCATATGGTCAGGATAATGTCACCACTGGGAAGTTGTTAACATCTGTATTTTGGTAATCGTAGTATTTGATACACTTCTAGCTGGACTGAAAAAAGAAACTCCCCTCTACGCCTGGGATTCTTAGCTGCCCACAGGACAGACCTGACCGGGAGGATAATAAATATCTTTTACTTTAACTCCAAACGTGATGTCGAAATGTTTTTCTAAAGAAGAAAAACATCAGAAATTGTTTCCTAACTGTTCCTATAGCCCTCCGTCGGCGATTAAATGAACAAAAGTATCGGTGTGCACGCTCATTACCAACACCTGTTCCAAAATATGCCCTCAGATGCAGCAGTGCCTATTGCGCTTGATTTACGACGGTGGGCTGGGCCGAGCTGCTCAGAGCCTTACCACTGAGCCACGGCTGCAGGTTCCATCAAAAACGCAGCGCCACACCCTGCCAAAAAACAATTTTTCTAAAACTATAACTCGCTGCATGATGACCGCGGTAATTGATTTGCCTGCTGGATTGCTTAATATGCTATAATTCAGGCACAGTGTTTAGCAGCGTCCTTTCACTCATTAGGATAACATTTGTTGCAATAAAACTTGTTATTTAAAGCAATTCGCACGTTTTTTTTTTGTGGATTTGATTGAACACCGTACATTTACTGTGTCTACTTTAGAATTCTTGAATTGTAACCTTTTCTGTTCCCGTTATCTCAGCCTCTATCCTGGTGCGTATTCTTTTCATTCTGGCTTCAAAGATGTGCGTTTGTGCGCACTTCAGCCTGTGAGTAGCGCAGATGCTGAAACCTGTGGTGTGGGGCGTAGGATTTATTATGTGTTCGCTCATTTGATTTATATTTCAGCCATTATATGTTTTATGCGAATGACTTGAAGTGACATTCCCATTACTTAACAAAAGCGAAGAAATCGCAGGGGCACATGTTGAAACTTTCGAAACTTTGCCTTTCATTTCACTACATCAGAAAGCTCAGAGTAAAATTAAACCCAGAACCAATGTCAAATGGACCCTGAAGCAACTATTCCTAACGGCGAGGTTGTATAAAATACTACAAAAGACGCACTACTTCATCTTTATAGTCGCGAACTAGTGTACAAGCCTAGATTATTTTTTCTGCACTTTAAGCCAGAGACAAATTATTATTTTGCAGGCCAAGCCAACATGTCCAACAACTTCGCAGTCAGTCTCCTGTGTCTGGTGGCCGCCATGCTTGGTAAGTGTACGAAATAAAAATTTTGGATGCGAAATATTTTTCACTTTCATTTTTCCTAAGTTGGGGGTGGGGGGCACAAAGTTATAACCGCGGCAAGAAGAACACCGAAACTTTCTCAAATTATCAGTCCCCGCTGCAGCCGTAGATATATTTGCTCCCTTTGGCGTAAAAGCCGCACCTTCTAAACAGTAGTTTAGAGGAGTTTCTGCCCCTTTCCCACCCGTCTGTCTTCCTTCTGTCAGCAATCTTAAATGCCGCTGTCATGGGAGAAAAGACTAACTGCTCTGGTTAACTTAATCCTATTGCCCAAGCCTATCACCGTGAAAAAACTTCGCACGGGAAATTTTTAACTAATTTTTTTTACCAGAAAGCGCACTGCTGCTTATATATCGCTCTTATATATCGGCGAAGCAGTGAACTACGCTCGCATTCAACTAACAAACAAATATGAATGCAGATTTTCCTAAAAGACCAAATTAAAAAGGAAAATTCTCACCACGAAAATGTTTTAAATAAAGTCGATTATAAATCTATCAGCATATCCGGATTAGAAGACTATCTAATACACTGTGGAAAGTTAAAATTGTTGAGATTGGCCGAGATTAGTCTAATCACAGGAGTAATCAGGGTCCTGTCATTAGTTTCAACTTTCGACAGTTTATTTGATCGCCTTCTAGACCGGACATAGTGATAGGTTCAAAATGAAACTTATTGGAAGCAACTGCTTTCTGAAAATTTTCTTATTTAACATTGTTCTCCACTCAGTCAAGTTTTCATTGCGAATATTTGTAAATACACGCGTTTCCTCTTAAAGAAACATTCTCATAAATATTATGACGCAATTGCGCCCCTATGAACGGCTAGAATAGAGCCGCAATGTTTAAAACACTTCAATGCAAACTTCCTAACACGTTTCTCTGCTCATTTGCTTTCAGCGCTGCTAACAATGGCACCCAATGGAGCAGAGGCCATTCCTCTATACATTATGGATGAGATGAACAAGGGGAGGGCGGAAGACATGGCTAGCAAGGAATGAAGTTCCCCTGTTGCTGAATAAATACGAGCAGTGAACGACATTTGTATTTGCTCATTTCGTAACATACAATCAAAAGAACAAAGTCTTCCCTGTCAAACATTGCCTTTTTTGTCAATAACTATTCTAAAATGCCACTACTTAGCTTAATATTTCGCAGTCTACAGCCATCGCTTTGTGATTTAAAAATTTTCTGGTTGTAAAGTGCCACATGGCGGTGGCCAAATTCAGGCAGAAGGGTTTCACATTGAAAACGATGCTCACACCCCCTCTTTGATCAGATGGCAGTAGATAATAATCACAATCTATATACATTGAATGGATACGGTCAATATAGGCGGGGCTTATTCTGAGGAAGGTAGTGCAGCGTTCTGAAATCAGGCTTCCTTCTCTTATTCATTACGATAAAAGTAACGCTGGCAGCACAAAGTGAAAACGATGACGCCACCCGCCGTTTGACACCATGCAAAACGTTCGGCTTCGCTCTTTGTGACGCTGCTCTCTCAGACATCACAGGCTCGTTGTACTGATAAAACATCAGGAGAAATGTTCATCACGATGAGTTCTCGGGTAAGTTTATTCATCGGGAAAAGAAGGTGCGCTTGTCCCGTCCTCTTTCATGCGATTGTCCTATTTGCGCAGCTCATCTTTCCACTATGATGAGAAATCAGCTGATCCCGCAACGGTCTGAAAATATTTCGTGTAAGGGAACGAATCTTTAATCACTGCAAATCTAGATCTCGTCTCTTCAAATAAGTAATACTTTTATACTCTTAAAATTGAGATATAAAAATTATACTTTTCGGGCAAACATGAAACACAGATGTTAATTTTAAATATTGCATAGATTCTAAACGGCCCAGATTCTGCTTTGGCGCCACTGAGGTTTCAAAATGAGTGAGCTATTAAAAAAAATTTTCCGTTCTGATTAGCTTCAATAGCCTGAATAGATCCTTAATGATTTCTTAAGTACAGGACACCCTGCCCGCTTTGTGGTAAAAACTCTCCAGGTTTCTAAATTTTCAAGATAATTAATTGACTGAAGAGGCCAGTTAATGAAGAGGCATCTTCAATTGCTGCTAAATGTCTGGTCTTAACGTACACCACTCGCCAAATGCGCGTCAGAAAAATGTTCGTTTTAAAAGTCTGTTCATCAAAAGAACTGTTATTTATCTTATGTTTCCCCCTAGAAGTGGTTCTAATTCAGCTATTTTGAATGTACTAGATATATCCTCCCCCCCATCTCATTTTTTCTGTTTTGGACAAGATTGTCGCCTACACTCTACACGCGAATCCCTTTCTTTCTCGCTTAATATGTGCTGAGCATCCTCTCTATAACCTAGATCGTGACTAGATCGGGTATTTCTCTCATTTTTCATGAACGTGTGACAAATTACCCTATGATTTCTCCATCTAAAACAAGTCCCTTATATGTTCACCCCCGCATCACACCATTGATTTAGTAATTCCTCACTAACAGCGCTCTGTTTTTAGCAGCCGATGGTTGTATTTCGTATGCATGTCTTTAACATGCGGTTGACCACAATCTACCATGTGGGGCACTTTTTTGTTAATATACACAATGCTGGCAATAATGGTGATCGCATTTCCTCATGTATTGAGCATTTCGCCGACGATTTCGTTCATTATCTTTAAATAAATAGCCAGTATGCAAAACTGTTTTTGCAATGTGATTTGATGCATCTGAAATTCACATAACAACTCGCTCATTTCTAGGCACTAAAAAGTAAACAGGTATGACAATCTCGCCCCCTTCGAACGCACCATTGCTGCACATGTACAGTTATATTTCTGCGTACTTAGAAAATTTCATTTCCTATTAATATCTTAATTATCCCTTCATAACTTTCCATGCCATGCTGAAAATATACATCACCTCCTAACTGATCACACACTCTGTTAACTGCGTAGCAACGTTTCGCAACCCCAAGGAATTGAAAATTATGATTGAGCCAATAAATAATCCGACATTGCGCACGTGGCTGAATGCAACTGGAGGTGGATTGAGGTGAATCATATAGTAAGTCTTAATGGTGAAACTTCATGCAAATACACAACAGCTAATACCCCGGCGCGGTAGCTCAGTGGATATGGCGCTTGGCTGCTGACCCAAAAATTACGGGTTGGATGATCCCGGCCGCGGCGGTCGAATTTCGATGGAGGTAAAATTCTGGAGGCTTGTGTACTGTGCGGTAGTGCACGTTAAAAAACGAAACGTTGTCGAAATTTTCGGACCTTTACTACTCCGACCCTCATTACATTTGTCGTTTTGGGGCGTTAAACCCCCACAAACAAAACCAACCTAAACATCTGCTAAGATCCAAGAGTGACTGAATGGATCTGTTAAGATGCAGGACACTTTTATCTCACACATTGTTAAGTCAGTAAGCTTTATCGAGCTGCTATTTTTAAAAAGCGCGGGTTGCATATTTCGAATTTTTTAAAGTTAAATACGACACTAGTTTGCATGGAAGTACTTATCATGCAGAAACCAGAACAGTTGCGCTTTCCAGAGCAGTTGTGTCTTTTCTGGTGTTCTCTCGTTGGGCTTCGCACATAGGATTTTACGGCAGGTAAGCACGACTGAAACGCACGTCATCACACCGAAAACGCGCTGTGCGGTTAAGGAATACGCTCTTCTCTGGCATCAGCTGTACTCAAAGCGTCACGCTGGGCATCTGCAACCGTTCGACGCCCGGGCTTCACCATAGCCTGCAAAGCAACTTCCCCTTGTTCCTTGCGACGTGTCTACGCCGCTACAGCTGTCCCCGCAAGCACTTCGATGCCTTGCAACCACTCGTAGCGGAGCTATTTTCAACTGCACCACCTATAGTCGCAACACTTTTTTCAAAAGCCCACACAGCGGCTCGTTCCAAAGCAGACGACGGTCCTCTCACAATTTAAAGCGGCGGCGTGCGAGGGACACGGTTGCTGCTTATGCCTCACGCTCCCTCTACTGCTTTTGCTGCGGCTCAATGTCGGCCATTGCCATCCATGCACGCGCCCTCACCCATACCAACCGCATGCTTAGCAATGCCATCCAGTGCGCAGCGCGCGCAGAAGCTGCCCTCCCGAAGTAGTTGGGCTCGTCAGGCATGAGATGGCGCTGCTGCGCGTAATTTCAAGAGGTACGAGACGCTTCATTGAGGTCACGGTCACCACTACAGATTTTGCTACTGTCGCTAAAGTGTGGCATGAAGAGAAATCCTGTATTTCTTATATAAATTGCTGGAGTGGGCAGCAGAGACTGATATCACGAAATGAAGGACAAATTGACCAAGTCTTCGTGGACGCACGTTCATGCGATAAACAAAACAAACACGTTATTTCAGCAATTATGAGGAAGAGTATATATGATGTAAAAAAATATTTTTCGGAGTTTCAAGGTGACAGTGAGAGAGCTGTAGTTAAAATAACACTATTGTAAGTGTGCATGCACTCAATTCCACACTTCTTCATCTGCCTTGTGTCTGGCTACACATACATCCACACATCATAGCAGAGTACTTATAGTACTTGGTCTACATTATTATATACACCATTCTCGCAATTTTGAGCAAAGTAAATGACGTTCGCGTTGAAATGATACCGGACAGCTCAAGAGGGACTCTTTCAACAAAAACTTATTGCATAGCGCTGATAAATCCCAACGGCCGACATAAAATTTATGATACAAATATAAAGCTTACAAAATTTATCTCAGGGCCGTTTATGCATGCTGCCGAAGGTAGATATGCAGCTCCGAGGATCAGTTTCGTTTCATCAATGTCTGTTTAGTTGCTGGGTAATGAATTGAAAGAAAGGTGGGCTATTCCGTCCTTGGGCACCTATAAAGTATAAAGGAATGACTTAGACAATTTATTCACGTTAAGAGAACATTTCTGATTGTCATGCTCCACGTGCTTACAAAGTGCAGAATTAAGTCCTAAAAACAGATTGAGTCATCTTCACTCAACATCAGTATAGTTTCTACGCTTAATACCTTTAAGTTGTATCCAGCAAAAATAGTGTTTATCCAGTGCTCGCTCCTTTCATGAATTTTGTCGTAATAGAGGGTGTAATCTTAAGAAAAAATCATCGTTATTCTAGATTGTCTTAACCAAGACATTTAAACTCCTGCGCATCAACCAGAGAACAGAGCTGTTAATAACTGCGGGACAAACAAATCATGTTTGCACCGCTGTAGCCTTGAAAGGCAAGCAATGCACTCGAATAAAACATCCTGTCGTATAAAAATAAGCGCATCAGGCTATGTTAAAGGCAAAGAATTTAAACGTTCGCCAATGTACATAAACACATTGAACGCGCAATACACAGAGTGGGCGCTCTTCAGCAGCAATGAATCTGCGATATTTTGCGCAAACACTCTCATCTAGGAGGAATTTTAAAGTATTTTACGTACAAACCCAAGCTACTTGAAACATTCTTGATACCCCGTATCCGAAGCGAAACATAAAAAATCCGGGTTTTTTCTCCGAAAGATGGCGTTCACTGCCACCAGCAATCCCTACCAGCACATCGTAACCACTCGACATCGACATCATCTGTGTGCTCAGCTGCGGGGCGCGTTCACTTTCTTTTCAGTTTCGCAAAGTCAACAGCAAGCCCCTCAAGCATGTTCATAAACAAATGGCAGAGGTCGTGACTCGCCCTAATCACGTAATGCCATTGACGCATATTAACATTCTTGTAACTCACAGGTGACAGTCGTACGTCTCTGCCGAAGCATTAGCATTCGATAATAGCAGCATTAAGTGGCGGCTAAAAGTAGATTGAAAAATACACTGTTCGGATATAGAAATCGCAAAGCCACTCATAGATTAAAGTGGCGTAAGAAAAACACCTAACATGCGAAAATCTCTAGCGCTGTATCCACAAAGAATGCATGATAAGTTGAAGGGAGATTTACTTGGGCTAGGCGATAGAATGCATTCTTGCTCCTTTTGATGTTTCGGCTCTTTTGAATTATTCAAGATGTGCGCTGTAATATTGAACATACCAGTGTTGGCAGCTATGAAAACTAATGCGCTTGGGAAGAGCGCGGATTTATTGATGCTGTGAAGAGTTTATTTCATTACAGTTATAGACTGGACCAACTGACTCTCTAAGGGACATAAATATGTGCCTGAAATATAGATAAGGCCTAAAATCGCAACGAAGCTATATTATTCCTGCGAATAGGATGAACTCCACTGCAGAACTCTAAGAGTGGTTTTCTACGTGCAGTTATTATTTTTCTCTTCCAATTAAAAATCAGACAGGAAGAGTTTCTCCCAGTATTGCGTCATTTTACCCTGCCGCTGCCCAATTATGAAGTGGAAGAATGACAGGAGACATAAAAAGACCATCTGTTCAAAGTCAGCTTAACATCTGTTCAGTCCGACTGTGCTGACTTAGACCACCAAAATACAGTGTTCTGTGATTTTACTTTGTTTATTGTCGATTTGCTTTTATTGATCAGGTCATCATGTCTGGCTTTCGGTGCGTAGGCATGCACCATTAGGAGCTTGTATCTCTTATTAGCATAATTACGATAGCTTCCAAATTTTCGTTAATACAATAGAACTCCTCTATGTTCCAAGCCATATCCTGTTTGATGAGGAATCCCACAAATAGTTCTTGTTTGTCTTCTAATCAATGATAGCACAGTATATGCCAGCCCCTTAGTACTGCATACGTTTCATCTGTCCTAATTGACCGTACTAAGCCCTATGGCAGCCAATTTAATACTCTCTAGTTCCTCGAAGAGAACATTTAGGCTATCCTTACTGGATAACGTTCCAGCGTTAAACATGTCCAGGTTCAGTTTCCAGTGGCGGCTGGTCCGCAGCAAGAGATTCTAAGCACCTTCCGGTGCGTCAACGGTATGACCACCGTCTTGGCCAATTGGTCCTCAGCTGCTTGGAACTTAGGGCCGGCGCTGAATACGCGTGCTAACGCCTTAGTTTCAGGACTCCGGGAATGGAAAGGCGGGCACCAAGGTCCTTGCCACCCGTAATGGCACCAGTTCAGGTTTAGTGACCCGCCGGGGCGGTTAATCGGTCGCCTCGAAGTCTGGCAGGACGTGGCCGGCAAGAGCACAAAAAAAGCTGTCCGTCCTCCATGCATCTGCTCCGTTATCCATTTCTTACGCTCGGCGCGCTGTGGTTGTTTCCACGCCCCATGCGGGCGCCGTCAACTTCATCGTTGAGAGCGCTGGTTGACGGAGTATGTCGATAGTTTCTTAAACTAGTTTTTCAAAAACTGGAATTAATTGCCATTTGCAATCGTGACCAGTTGATTACTAATCCCACCTCGACCGCCAGCTCTCAACTTTTTGAAGGCGATCGTCTTGGGTTTGTAGTTTGAACCAGACCTAATTTATAGTTAACGGTAACCTTTCTATGATAGCTGTAATGTTTTATTTGTAGTTGAGTTGATGTGAATAAATGGTCGGAAATCAATGATTGCTTTATTTCCCAAGACAAGGCATTATGTAGGATAATGGCTACATTTACTATGCCTCCGGAAGCATCAAAAAGCACTTCCCTTTCACAACAGTATTATATTTTTTGATGCAGACACAAAAAAAGGACACTATGTCATACAAGACCCAAACGCAAAACATTTGCACGTAAAAAAAGTTCATGATGGTTTCCACAACTTAAAGATATTTAGCGTAGAAAAAAAACTGATAATTAGTGAAGATGACTCAATCAGTTTTTAGGACCTATTTCTGCACTTTGTAGGCTCGTGGAGCATGGCAACCACAAAAGTTCACTTAGCGTGATTAACTTGTCTAAGTCATTCCTTTCTACTTTATAGGTGGCCCAGGACTGAACAGTCCACCTTTCTTTCCATTAATTACCCAGCAACTAAAAAGACATTGCTGGAACTAAAATGATTCTCGACGCTTAATATCTGCATTCTGCAGCATGCATAAACAGCCCTGAGATGATTTTTATAAGGTTTTTATTTTTATCATAAATTCGGTCACTGCTGTTGGGATTTATCAGCGCATTACAATAAGTTTTGGTTAAAAGAGTCCCTCTTGAGCTGCCCAATATCATTTCAACGCGAACATCATTTACCTGCCTCAAGATTGCGAGAATTGTGTATATAATAATGTACGCCAATTACTATGAGTACGCTGCTGTGAAGTGTGGATGTATGTGTAGCTAGACACAAGGCATAGGAAGAAGGCTGGAATTGAGTGCATGCACGCTTACAATAGTGTTATTTTAACTACAGCTCTCTCACTGTCATCTTGAAACTCCGAAAAATATTTTTTTACATCATATATACTCTTCCTCATAATTGCTGAAATAACGTGTTTGTTTTGTTTATCGCATGAACGTGCGTCCACGAAGACTTGGTCAATTTTTCCTTCACTTCGTGATATCAGTCTCTGCTGCCCAATCCAGCAATTTATATAAGAAATACCGATTTTCTCTTCCAGCCACAGTTTCACGAGAGCAGCCAAAGCTGTAATGGCTACCGTGCCTTAAAAGAAGCGTATAGTCGCGCTTGGAATTACGCGCAGCAGCGCCATCTCATGCCTGACGAGCCCAACTACTTCGGGGAGGGCCGCTTCTACGCGCGCTGCGCACTGGATGGCATTGCTAGGCATGCGGATGGTGAGGGTGAGCGCGCGTGCATGGATTGCAATGGCCGACATAGAGCCGCAGCAAAAGCAGTTGAGGGAGCGTGAGGCATCAGCAGCAACCACGTCCCTCGCGCGCCGCCGCTTTAAATTGTGAGAGGACCGTCGTCTGCTTTGGTACTTGGCGCTGTGTGGGCTTTTGAAAAAGTGTTCCAACTATGGGTGGTGCAGTTTGAGAAAGCTCCGCCACGAGTGGTTGCAAGGCATCGAAGTGCTGTAAGCAGCAAGGGGAAGCTGCTTTGCAGGCTATGTCTAATCCCGGGCATCTAACCGTCGGCGATGCCCAGCGTGACGCTTGGAGTACAGCTGATACCAGAGAAGAGCGTATTCCTTAACCGCACGGCGTGTTTTCGGCTCGATGACGTGCGTTTCGGGCGTGCTTGCTTGCCGTAAAATCCAATGCGCGAAGCCAAACGAGAGAACACTGCAAAAGAGAAAACTGCTCTACGGGTCGAGATTGTCATACCTGTTTACTTGTTAGTGCCTAGTAACAAGCGAATTGTTATGCTAATTTCAGATGCATCAAATCACATTGCAAAAACAGTTTTGCATACTGGCTTTTTATTTATGGATAATGAACGCAATCGTCGGTGAAAACCTCAATAGATCAGGAAATGCGATCACCATTATTGCGATCATTGTGTATATTAGCAATAAAAAAGTGCCCCTTATGGTATTTTGTGGTCCACCGCATGTTAAAACACATGCACACGAAATATAACCATCGGCTGCTAAGAACAGAGCGCTGTTAGTGAGGAATCACTAAATCAATGATGTGATGCGGGGGTGAACGTATAAGGGACTTGTTTCATACGGAGCAGTCATGGGCCAATTTGCCACAGGTTCATGAAAAATTTAAGAAATTCCCGATCTAGTCCCGATGTAGGGTATAGAGAGGATGATCAGCAGATATTAAAAGAAAAAGAAAGGGCTTCGCTTGTAGGGTGTAGGCGAAAATCTTGTCGTCCGGAACGAAGAAAATCAAGGTCCAGTTGGTGAAGGTTACGAAGGTTGAAAATAAGATATGTGAACTAATGATTTGCAAATAATGCTAATAATCCATTAGCGCTGCAAATAAGGACAGAACGAGCGTTACATTATTTGAAAAGCGTATCCGTGTTACTCACATTGCCCACTAGCGGCAGGACGCTGTCCGGCAGGAATTGTGTACAAACGATGGCCGAGTCACTGCTGACTTTAGGTCCGTGATTTAAAAAAAAAAATTAAACTATTTTCATCGCTACCACAACCGAAGGAAATCTTCAATCTTGGAATATATTTCGCCAGTTCAGTTTAATATATTACTGTAAGATGCATCGGAATCAATGTGTGAGTGCGCATTTTGTGTATTACAACAGCAGCGGCGTCTATAAACACTGCAACGATTTGATAAGACCATTCGTCAACGGAAGCCTCCTTGATGGTTTTTGGTTATCGTGTTCGGCTGGTGACCCTCAAGACGTTATTTCGATACCGGTCATGGTGGTTGCATTTTGATGGATGCAAAATTGTAGAGGCCCGTGTACTGTACGCTGGCAAGGCGAACTTAAAGAAACCTATGTGGTAGAAATTATCCGGAACCTTCGGCTACGGCGTCCCTCATAGCCTGAGTCGATTTTGGACAGTAAACACCGTAAAAAAAAACAAGGATATTCGTAATCAGGGATGACATTACTGCTTATATCAGCAAGTGATAAAGCTTTCCCATAAGGAGCCTTCATACCTGACTAAGATTTGAAAGAAGGATCGAAAGAAGGATCGAAGAAAGAAGGATCGAAAGAGTGTCGTATTATGGAATCACGATCCGGCGCGTTGAAACAGACGTGCATAACTTCGAAAGGCCTATGTAGAACTCAAGGATTAGGAACGGGTTGTTGACTTGCTACCGTTTGCGGAACAGCTTTTTTCTTTCTGAAGAGCTTCTGGAAAGATAATGTGACTAAAGACGCGGTTTTCTACTCGAATTGATATAGAAGAGGAGAATTATGCTCACTAATTTCAATTACTTCTTATTAAAACTCATTATTCATTGACTGTAGGGTCAATGAAATCGTGCATCTATGTACTGAGGTAATTTCACGTGATTAGTTAATTGCAGTACTGTTACCGAATCTGTACTCTCCAATTCATTTTATTGTAGGATTTGAACATGGTGTGCAGTTATTTGACATCGTAAAGTGAATAAAGGAGTGGTCTCTTGGCCTCGGCTGTGTTTCATGGAGTGTACGAGATGGGGGAGGATATATCTGGTACAATTAAAATAGCTGAATTGGAACCAGTTCTTCTAGGGTGAAATATAAGATAAATAACAGTTTATTTTGAGGAACAGACATTTAAAATACACATTTTTCTGACGCGCATTTGGCGAGTGGTGTACGTTAAGACAAGGCATTTAGCAGGAATTGAAGATGCCGAGCTAGATCAGGGGTACTTGGGAGCATCAACATTAAATGAACACTTCAGTCAATTAATAATCTTGAACATTTAGAAACCTAGAGAGTTTCTACCTCAAAGCGGGCAGGGTGTCGCGTTCTTAAGAAATAATTATGAACCTATTGGGGCTTTTGTAGCTAATCAGGACGGAAAAAACTTTTAATAGCTCACTCATTTGGAAGCCTCAGAGGCGCCAAAGAGAAATCGCGGCCGATTAGAATCTATGCTATATTCAAAATTAACATCTGTGGTTCAAGTTAGCCAGAAAAGTATAAATTTTGTATCTCAATTTTAAGAGACTAACAGTATTACTTATTTGAAGAGACGATATCTAGGTTTGCAGTGATTACAGAGTCGTTCCCTTACACGTAATATTTTCATACCGTTGCGGGAACAGCAGATTTCTCATCATAGTGGAAAGATGAGCTGCACAAAAGGGACAATCGCATGAAAGAGGACGGGACAAGCGCACCTTCTTTTCCCGCTGAATAAACTTACCCGAGAACTGATCGTGATGAAAATTTCTCCTGATGTTATATCAGTACAACGAGCCTGTGATGTCTGACAGAGCAGCGTCACAAAGAGCGAAGCCGAATATCTTTCAGTGTGTCGAACAGCGGGTGTTGTCATCTTCGTTTTCACTTTATGTTACCAGCGATACATCTATCGTAATGAATAAGACAAGGAAACCTGATTTGAGAACACTGCACTACTTTCCATACGATAAACGCCGCCTATAACGACGGTGTCCATCCACTTTATATGGATTGCGGTTAGTATCTGCTGCCATCTGATCTACGCGGGTGTGCGAGCGTCGTTTCCATCATGATACCATTCTGTTTGAATTTGGCCGCCACCATTGGCACTTTACATACAATTTTTTTTTTAAAATCGCAAAGCAATTGTTGCAGATTGCGAAATATTCAGGTTAGTAGTGGCATTTGAAAAAAGTTATTGACAAAAAAGGCAATGTTTGACATTTAAGACTTTGTTCTTTTGTTTGTATGTTACGAAATGAGCAAATGCGCATGTTGTTCACTGCCCGTGTTTATTCAGCAACAGATGAACTTCATTCCTTGCTAGCCATGTCTTCTGCCCTCCCCTTGTTCATCTCATCCATAATGTATAGAGGAATCGCCTCAGCTCCATTGGGTGCCATAGACAGCAGCGCTGAAAACAAAATATCAGAGAATTGTGTTAGGAAGTTTGAATTGAAGTGTTTTAAACATTACTGCTCTAATCTAGCCGTTCATAGCGGCGCACTTGCGTCATAATTTTCATGACACTGTTTATATAAGAGGAACCGCGTGTATTTACAAATATCCGCGATGAAAGTTTTACTTAGTGGGGAACAATGTTATATAGCAACATTTTCATAACGCAGTTGCTTCCAATAAACTTGATTTTGAACCTATCAGTATATCCTAGAAGCCCATCACATATACTGTCGAAAGTTGAAACTAATGACAGGACCCTGATTAGTCCTTTGAACAGACTAATTAAGGCCATTCTCAACAATTTCAACTTTCAACAGTTTACTAGAAAGTCTTGTAATCCGGATATGCTGATTGGTTGATAATCGACTTTATTGAAAGGATTTTCGTGCTGAAAATGTTCCTTATCAGTTTGGTTGCTAGAGAGATCTGCACTCAAGCTTGTTGGTTAGTTGAATGCAAGCGTAGTTCATTGCTTCGCCGATATATAAAAGGGATATATAAGCAGCAGTGCGCTTTCTGGAAAAGAAATTTAGTTAATGATTTCACGTGTGAAGTTTTTTCACAGTGATAGGCTTGGGGAATATGATTAAGTTTACCAGAGCAGTTAAAGTCTTTTTCTTCCATGACTGTGGCATTTAAGATTGTTTGCTGACAGAAGGAAGAGAGACGGGTGGGAAAGGGGAGGAAACTCCTCCAACATTGACCACTGCTTATATGGTGCGGCGTTTCCGCCAAAGGAAGCAAATGTAACTACGGCTGCAGCGGGGACTGATAATTTGAGAATGTTTCAGTGTTCTATTTGCCGCGGTTACCATATCTTGTTCCCCCTATTTTGGCGAAAATGATAGTAAAACGTACTGCACATTTAAAATTTTAATTTCGTAAACATACCCAGCATGGCAGCCACCAAAGACAGCAGACGCACTGCGAAGGTGTTGGACATGTTGGCTTGACCTGCAAAATTATAATTTGTCTCTAGCTTAAAGTGCAGAAGAAATAATCTACTCTTGTACACTCGTTCGCGATGATGATGGCGAAATAGTGCGTGTTTTGTAGCATTTTATGAAGCCTCTTCTTTAGGGATAGTTGCTTCAGGGTCCATTTGACATTGGTTCTGGGTTTACATCTACTCTGAGCTTTCTGATGTAGTGACATGAAAGCCAAAGTTTCGAAAGTTTCAACATGTGCCCCTGCGATTTGTTCGCTTTTGTTAAGTAATGGGAATGTCACTTGCAAGCCATTCCCATAACACATATAATGGCAGGGATATAAATCAAATGAACGAACATATAATAAATCGTACTCCGCACATCACATTTTTCAGCATCTGCGCTACTCACAGGCTGCATGAAGTCTGAATGAAAAGGATGCGCACCAGGATAGAGGCTGAGGTAACAGGAACAGAAAAGGTTACTATTCAAGAATACTATACTAGACGCAGTAGCATGTACGGTTTTCAATCAAATCCACAAAAAAACATGCGAATTGCATTTAATAGTGGTGAGTTTTATTGGAAGATATGTTATCTTAATGAGTGCAAGGACACTGCTTAGCACTGTGCCTGAAAAACAGCATATTAAGCAATCCATGAGCGAAATCAGTGACCGCTGTCACCATGCAGGAAGTTATAGTTTTCGAAAAAATGTTTTTCGGCAGGGTGTGGCACTGCCTTTTTGATGGAACCTGCAGCCGTGGCTCAATGGTAAGGCGCTGAGCCGCTGGGCCCAGCCGACCGTCGTAAATCGAGCGCAATAGGCGCTGCTGCATCTGAGGGCATATTTGGGAACAGGTGTTGGTAATGGGCTTACATACGGATAGTTTTGCTCTTTTAATCGCGGACGGAGGACTATAGGAGCCGCATCGGTAAAAATTGAGATTTTACTTTCTACAAAAAAAAAAATTGACATCGCGTTTGGAATTAATGTGAAAAATATTTATTATCCTCGCGGTCAGGTCTTTCCTGCGGGCAGCTATGAATCCCAGGCGTAGGCGGGAGTTTCTTTTTTAATTTTCAGTCCAGCTTGAAGCGTATCAAATACTACGATTACCAAAATACAGATGTTAAGAACTTCCCGGCGGTGAGATTTTCCTGAGCACGATTTGGGTGTCAGCACACAGTGCACTGCTCTGTCGGCATGTCGCTGTAACCTTGTTTGCTTAGAGGTCGCATTTTCCGTTAGCCAGATTTACCAAATCCAGCTTGGAAAGTAGCAACGACCTTTACACGTCAGGGTTGCTCTGTCAAACCGAATTACGCGACATTCTTAACGCAGCCCCAACATTCATCTCAAATATGAGAAATGTAAGAAATAAACCTCCGAATTCAGAAACTACAGAATGTGCAGTGTATGTGCAGTGGACGGTGGCATAGTTTTACTCACCACTCCTTAGTCTGCAGGTAGGAAGTCACAGCAGCTGTGTAAATTGTACCCGTTATGAAACAAATGCCAGTGGTGTATTGCTTATATCTTGCTCGAAAAACACAGCGGAGCAATTTTTGATCGTGTATGGAGCAATAAAACTAGCAAAGAAAAAGTACAACACAAGCTGTTTGGCCTTTTCATAGATGTCTGTAAAGATGGAAGACAGAAATATCGAACAAATCCTGTTTTTCGGAAACTTCGAAAACATCACATCACTGAAATACTTTACAGGAGACATAGGTGACAGGTATGTTAACTGCAGTGATATGAAAGGCCATAAACGACGTGTCGGACGCCATGTGAAATGGAATTCGTCATGTCGTGGCAGGTTCTCTGTAGTGATGGACACATTTTTCGTGGACGAAAACACCTTGTGCCTTTGGCGATCTGTCAATATCGCGATTCGAAAAGAGAACAAGGCTATGCCAGTCACTTCAGCGAAATTCCTCGCGCTGTTCTCATCTGCCAGAGTATTATCGGTGGCATTTTTCGTTCGCTATAGCAATAAAGCCGCATGACGCGATATATTCAAATTCCAGACCCAGCGTATGTGCGCAAGAGTTGATTAGTTTGCGTATTCTTATCTAATTAGCGATGAGAATGGTTGTTGTTTGGAAAGATTTATTTACCACATTTATTCGAATCTAGACATTAGTTCTTAAAAAACACGAGTTATGAAACAATTATGTAGGATTATATTCCAAGATTTAGACGTTGTGTTTTTAAAATATGAATACAACGCATAAAAACAAAAAAGTAGCACACGGGTAGAGGCTGCATGAAACGCCAAAAGAGAAAAGCAATATATCCGTTACTATCAGGAACTGATAACAAAAAGAGCACACACGACCGTTGGCTGCTTTTTTGACCTCGTTTTAGCTTCGTGTGGTGGCGTGAACAGATTTCCGTTGTAGTGGAAGCTGTTCACACGTGGTTTTCCGCTGACAACATGGCAACAAGGAGACGGTGTCTTTACACTGCCGCCTTCAATTGAAAAGTCGCGAAGGGTAACAACAGTCTCGAAATCTGTTAGCCCGTCGGAACGTGTAAATGTATGAATAGAATTTTCACCGATGGAGGGGCAGAGAAATTATGCTCACCGACTAGCAACGAGGATGGCCTTCAGGGGCCGGAAGAAAAGTCGCCATCCACAACTGAATTGAGAACTGGCTGTGTTCATAAAATCGCGGAGGTCAGTGTCACTTCCACTGACCAGAGAAGTCCAACAGGCCTAAAGGAGAGCGCTGGCAAGAGAGCCGGGCATTCCAGCGGACCAGTGGAACACTCGAGCTAACTCCAACATGCCCTATGAAGCGCGTGTCGCTAACAGTTTGATTGCTGCAGCCTGAGATGACATCCCTCAAAACTTGGTTGCGCGCTTGCTGCGCAACTTTAGCATTTAGAGTGCGCTTAATGGCGCAGAAGATTGTGAACTCTATGAAGAGGGCAGTGATAATGAGGTCAGCGATTTTTCTTTTGCGTGTTTTTTCCGCTGTCGTTCTCACTTGCAAATTCGCCCGGCTTGTACTCGAGAAACGTTTTTTTTTGGCAGTTAACTTTCTCTTCTGGCCTTAAAATATTGGCTGGACAAGATTCGAATCAATGTATTTCCGCAGCCTTACACTCCAAGTGAATTCCGCGCTCATAGGTGCTGTGAATCAGGAATCATCTTCGCTACAAAGCAAACCTGGATCCAAGACCAAGAGAAACTCAGACGTCTTGCTTGTAGTTTAGAGCGGGACTGAACGAGTCTATTTTCTAGCGGCATGCTCTGAGAACACACGCTCTTCATCGCTCCTTAGATCTTTCATTCGCTATTATCTCATAGGCCACTCAAGGTTCGTTTCTCACTCGACTTCGATTTATCGTCTACCTACGGGCATGTTACCGAACAACTATGAAAGAAAAACGAAGCTCTTATGATGGAAATTTGTCTGTGTCGATTGTGTCACAGGATAAGGGGTCAGTTCGTCTGTTTCTCTTTGAAGCTCATGCAGAGCCATGAGGGGTAGGGGTATTCACTGCTTATGTTCACAATCATTTTTTCGAATGCCGGACTTCCGATGCCTCTATATCTCAACGCCTTTGTCGAGCTGCAGTTGTTGTAATTCGAGTATTCCACTAACTACCTGCCGACACGGATATTCCCTTGTTCTTGTTACTGTTAACAAGCGTCAGCTGGCCAATTCTTCAACCCAAAACATATCAGGCCGCAGTGATAGCAAAGCATAAATTCCAAAATTAGTGCGCGCAATGAAACGAAAGTTGAATATTAGTAAAGTGAATGTCTTAACAACCATCGACGAGATTTACGGTTAATTGGGCCTTTTTTGTACAAAACACGAGAGCATGTAAACCAAAGCAGGAATTGGTTGCTTTGTATCAAACCATGCTTATAGGTGGCAAAAGTGAATCGAGGTATTATCAACCCTGGTGTGTTGCTGCACGTACTGGTCAATAATAATCAAGCCTGGCACTCTTGATGTAGCGTAATTTTAATGCGATGAGTCTCTCTATTGTCGAATTTCCTTTCCTGTTGCTGACAGGGTTCAGCCTCTGCTCATGCTTGTTGCTTCGTCCTTCGATAATTTTTCAGAGACAACTAAGTTCCGGCTTTTTAAGAATAGCTTGCTTGATCTCCGAACACTGTCTTTTGTTTCTAGCTCCAGATTGGACACTGAAAGCTTATATTTCAGGATTTTTTTGCTAGACCTCTTTCTGTTCCTGTTAGCCCCACCTTGGAAGCTTTTTATTTCAGGTACAGTAAGAATATTATCGTAACTCGGTCTGGCGAAACATTCTAAGTTCTAAATTAGAAGGCTGTGCTCAAAAATTTTGCTTTCCCCATACTAAGTGGCCTCTTTATTAATGAGAAGATTTCGTGCACTTCTTTTACGCCTTAATGAATGTTTCTTGAGATAATCACTACTTTACTCAGACCTCCCAAAGATGTGCACAATATATGTCATCTTGTCAAGGTCCTGTGCATCCGACGCGATTCCGGACATTGCACTGAGCTCTTGGCCGTCCGTCCGGCAGCAAATCTTTTTTGACATTTCACATGCCTAAGATTCTATTTAGTTTTTAAATACATAAATTCACAGAAAATAACAATAGCCAACATTTGTGTGAACGCAACGGCTATGGCGGCGTCTTAAACCTCCTAAAACTTCCATAAAATAAGCTTCATTCTCATGTCAGGGAACAAAAAATTCATAGCATAACATCTACAGGGTGCCAATGAAGGTTGCTGAATCGAAATGCTATTATTTGTTTCAAGGAAAGAGTAAAACATTTGTTATAGGTCTACTTCTGTTACATGCTTTAAAGTTTCAATTGGCCTACGAGGACACGATTATAAATTGTGACTGACTTTAAGGAAGGCGTCTGGCCCAGAATAATTATTGCTTTTCCTTACTTGAGAAAAATATCTGTCCACAGAATATCTTTTGAGCCTAGACCCAAATACCCAAAAACCCTTATTGTTCGTCCCAAGGAATACAGCGTCGCGACACAGATAGTGGTGAAATCGGTTAGGGTAGTCTACGCAGAAGCATAAAAGAAAGGTAGCCTGGCGAAGCATGCATATAAATAAGAGTACAGGACCAATATAGATCGCTTTTACCAGAAAACATATGCCTTAAGCTTTCTATTTGAACGTAATTTAATGGCTCGCTATATGATTACGTGTCACTGCGAAGTCTGAGAGAGGTTGTCGTAGAAGGCTCTGGAGCTGGGATTCTCATCAGTTTTATTCTATTTCCTATTTGGTTTTTCGTCATTTTTCTCTGAGCTTTTACTACTCTACATTTATTTTTGTTCATATAAACCGGTCTACATACAGGTTTTCTTGCAAGTGCCGCTGAGGCAATGATCGGATCATGTACATTGTGCATCGACCAAACATTATAGCCTTTGAGGCAATTTTGGTATCCCCTTAAGTTTCTCAGATCAACTGCTAGTATTACTATTTTACTACGGAGACGAAAACGCTGTGTCTATTTGTTAGTTTCCTGTTCGAATGCATGAAGAGATTTCTTGGTTTGTTGTCTACCCTACCAAATCTAAAGCACTGTAGAAAGTAAAAATGAGCTTTTCCGAGATCAGTCGCTATGTGAGAACAAACTCGGCAATTGTAATCGCTCGTATTAGTATTAATGTTATCTTGCAGCATCGCAGCGACCCGACATTCAAAACTGGGATTGGTATGCGGTACACTTTGAAGAGCCACGAAAATAGGCATTCAGTCCAATTGTTGTGCAGTGTCGACAATGAATTCGCATATTACGGGGAACTCATGGCTTTCGCGTACTTACCGTTAAATGCCTCAGAATACAAAGTCTAAGATTTTCTGCCTCCTGATGGTGATACAGCATTAAATGCATCCAGATCGGGTATATATACTTGTAGCTGGGACGAAGCGTCCTATATCTTTGCTTCGAATGTCAGAAATTTTGACGATAAAGCAGCGCATTCATGACAGGCAATTTAATCAGCAGCGGAGTTCCATTCGCACGGACAGCTGAAGTAACGAGAAAAAAAGCTGTTAACTCCGAGGAAGGATGAAGTGAAGAGCAGTACTGACCGGAATGTTGGAAAGTCTGTAATGAAAGCAGTGTTTGAATGACAGCCATTTTATTGCTCGCCAGATTTTAATTACCACACAAAGCTGAAAAACAACAGCATAGTCGGACAATTTGGGCGTAATAGACGCTAGCTCTACACACAGACCGCAGCAATATAAGAATACTTAAGATAAGAAAATTTGAAGATCTGATTAAACAAACCAACGCGCAGGAAACTGCGCATATGGTCTGCACTTTCTATTCATTTTTGATGTTCGCACGATTCGCATTTTTCCTTGCTCTGTCTTTCTCTTATTTATTGAGAAACACAGTAGCAAACATAGATTTAATATTTCCAATGTTTTTGTGTAATCTGAAATTACAATTGATGTAAGAAACCTGCTGGGCTATTTATGAGTATAATATGACGCAATGATGTCCTTTTCCCCAGAGCTCTTGTTGGGACATTAATGTCCGCCTGCAGTTCGTCTTTCATTTTTGTTCTTGCATGGACGCTTTCCATTGCGTTAATTTATCATATCTTGTGAATTATTAATAAATTTGCTGCCGTTTTCTGCTGGGAGATTTCTGCGGTTGCATGTAATACTCCCTATTTTTATAAGCAATGGGTGGAGTGCAAGGTTAACATAATGTCATTAGTACTGCCCAAGTGGCAATAAGCCGTGCCTCAAATATGGAAATATTCACCATCCGGTTTCCCTTGATTTCATACTTGCACAATCCACACCTTGAGAAGACTTGAACAGATATAGCTCTAGAGTTAGTTTGTCCTTTCAATCATGTGAGGTGAACGCCAGAACGGCCAACCAGGTTGCCGAGGAAGACTTGTTTCACGTAAGCTTTGAAAACTGCATGCTGGAGGAAAAATGAACACTTACCAACTCCAACAAATTTGCTCTTTGCTCGATGTCTTATATGGACATTGGCGAAAATTGGGCCTCTCATCAGTCTATACCAACCCTCGAAGGATTGTGAGACGTCATGAGAAATATGCTGAACAAAACCGCAGGACTTGAGCTGAAGACCAGCACATGTGAGAACTTAACCTATTAGGGACAATCGCAATTTTGAAAGTACAGTTCAGTTTGGAAAGGTTTCAGGCCAACGATTGAATGTTGCTTTTCAAGTGGCTCAAGCTTTTGCCACCAGAGGTAGGGTGAAGCCCCTTAACTATGAAGGCGCGTTTCTTGTCCTGTGTGTCATATCTCCATGCAGCAAGTTCAGGATAGTTGCTTTGCACCAACTACAGCGGTAGTCGCTTGCTTACATTATTCTTGCAGCAGCGTTTATGTACATATCTTCATAGTATTAAGTATACAGCAGCGCGAAAGACCAATAGTGTATGCTTTGAAATTCCTCTCATCTTTCAATTCTTATACGCTGCGATGAAGTATATGCTGTTGTACGTTTTATAGTAGGCTTGGTCTTCCAGTGTGCACGATGCTGCCTATCTTTTCCAGGTCACAGATTTTATGGTTTTTGCAATTTTGTTCAAAGAAACTGTTTTGTTCGCACAAGGAGGCCTTAAAGCTTGTTTCGCCTGTCTCTTGCTATCCTGAATCTCATGTTGATGTGGTTTTAATTGCTTTTAATAAAGATATTTTTATAAGAACTCTTGTGGTGCAGTGTAAACCGATGCGGTTATGCATTTCACACATATTGTAGAACTGTAGAGATTCCTCCAGTTCAGTAAAGAAACCTCTAGAAGCGCGTGTATTCTTATCGTTTCCTGAGATGTTTTCAACGCCTAGTGACCATATCTTCTTTTTAGGCAACTTTTTATCTTACCAGTCCAAACATTTTAACACACTGCTGGAATGGATTGCCGGCTACAGGAACCGTTCCCAAAAACCGGCTTAGGAAGTGTCCACGTGTGCCTTAAATAAATTGATATAAAAACATCGAGGAGAAATTATCTGTTGTATCAATAGCGTAGGTCACCTGTTTTCGCGAAATTTGAGTACCACAAGGCGGTAGCTGTGATGTGCAAATATCTCAGCATTGAGCCAACATGTTTTGAAAAGCGGTGGTCAGCTAAAGCGCACGAAACTGGACTTTTAGCAGTCAAATATTTTTTCTTTTTACGTTACTGGCATGACAAGTGTCGCATTTGCAAATCAAGCGTTCAGCTGCTACTAGATTGACATCAGGACCGAATGTGGTGGCGGCTATTGTGGACACGAAAGCTCAACTTTGCAAATGTGGGCGCCTCGATAATATACCAAGAGAAGGGCTAGTTGTCATTATCTACGTCTCTCATTATTTTTTACCAAAGGAGAAAATTTCGTGCTCAGATTAGATAAACAACAGCGGTGCCCCGATAGAAAAAAAAGATTCATGAGGGCCTGCGAGAAATGTTATATCACGCTGCCCAAAAATAATGGACATTGAAAAAAAATCATACCGCGAAGCAGAAGTGCAGCCATGTAGCCGCTTGTGTTACAGGGAGGACCCACTGTACTATAAAAAGTAGCCCTCTATCTTCGAAACTATTAAAGGAATCTTGGCGAAATTTCAAGAATCTGTTTTGCGTTATAGGAAGCTTTATGTGCAAAAAAAAACACTGTTGGCATTTTCTTTGTCCCTAATAGGTTAATTGGGCTTCCAAGATGACGTAAGGTCATCAACAACTGGTATGAATAGGTGGCGAACAGAAACAAGTGATTTGACTAAACGAACTGAAGTCGTCTTTGTAAGAAATAGATGGGATATCTTCAATATGTCGCCCCAAACGCCGATCATATTGATCTCATAATGATGTTTGCTTTGTAGACTAGGGCTTAGTCTCCACTGGTGGCGTTTGTCACTTTGACCAGATTCAAGGTGCTATAAGCAACGATGTTTATCAGGGCATTCTTGTAAAGAGTATGCTTCTATATTCACGCAAAAATCTGTGTTTTGTATATGCGTATGGAATGAATTAAGTTCCGCGGTACCGTTCTAGGCTTGTGAAAAATTGAAGGGAAAAAGTGGACTGCGGGTTCTTATGGAATGGCGAGGCATGGCTGATGATATCATTTCAATTGAACATCTTTGCTTGAGCATCGCATGTCGTCAGAGACAACAGAAATAATTTTCGGCACACAGAAATTCAAACAAATGCTGCTAACTTGGGCACACATATTGTAGAACGTTTTTTGAAAGCTTCCTGAATACCATAATTTGGCTGTGCGATATTCTTGAATTTTGTACTCGATTCCTTTAATAACGAATCTTATAATAGTCAATACCTTCACGGAGCGCAGTAACGAGTTCTACAGTAAACTTGACTTCGAAACAAATTGTGCCTTAGTAGGATATTATCTCCTTATGTGCAAAAAGTCGGAGAGCGCAGTACCACTACCTAAATGCGCATTTTTTAACGCGGTACAAAAAGTTAAACTCCAGGGATCGTTTTATGGTACCTTTTGTTCACGATTATATGAAGAGCGTCGCATGTACTGTTCGGCCTGTAATTTTGTAATATGGAGACATTCTTTTTCTCGATATTACGAAATTACCAACTGTGTCAATTTTATATATAGTTATAATATAACAGGTGCATCAATTTAAGAGCGTGTCTCTCAGACGTAGCGGCATTGTCGCTGGTTATTTGAGGCTACTATCAGTTAGGACGGTTTTTGGTTAGCCTGTTTCAGGAGTTTATCACGTATTACGGTTGCCAAAAGGGCTCCATTTTTTAAAGGTGAGCAGACTATGGCCTCACTCTCCTGCCGTCCAATTGGCAGTAAACAAAACATTTCGGAGATTTGTGCACCTGTGTTATCTGTGTCATTCCTTTGGCGTGGGCGGCCATGTAGCGGTGACTTCTTCACAGTCAACCTATTTTGCTGGAACTTGTTAGGGTGTCATTCCTATGAACACTCTCGGGAAAATTTTTTTGAAGTTAAATGCATCGTTGTTGTTCGCAGAAACGCTCGTTCTAAACATGCAGCTATCGAGACTACGCAAACGACAAGTTCAGCTCATCTCATTTGCCCTGAATTGAAAATTACTCTGATGGATATAGATAAGAGCCAGGAATAATTCAAGAAATAAGACATATCGACTGCTCTATAAAGGTGTTGACAAACATTTGAGCCCAGAGCAATTAGAAATCACTCTTCTATTCTACTAACCTAAAGGCCCACATGGGCGTTACGTAGGCTGGCGCAATAATGTTCAGAGTAAAAAGTAGCATAACAGACAAAAATTAGTAGGAGGACACAAGGAGGTGGTCCGTGCACAGGTTCAAAGCAGTGAGGGGATGTAATGGCGAAGCATAAAAAGAAGTATGAGAATATTGAAGGCCGCAAGCAATATGAATCAGAACATGGAGAACGACGCCTTTACAGTGAAACAGATTTGACTTCTGCAGCATTCATATCTTCAAGGGAGCACATAAGGCTGTCAAGAAATGAATCATGGCTAGTGGTAACGGATGGATTTATGTCTTCTTATTGCTTCGCATATATTGTTATTTTCGTGTTCTCTGTCGCTTCTTACTTGTCTTGTTATATTTCTTTTTAAATAACTTCAAGTATTTAGAGTACTATAGTGATGTTCGCAGATTTGATAACTATAGTGATTTACGCTTTGTGGGCTTTGACACATTGTATTTTCATACTGAATGGTGTGTGATGAGCTGCTTAATCATTTGCTTGGTGTGTGGCTAACTGCAATGTCGTTTATTACTGTTCGCATTGTTGCTTTCTCTTCTGTTACGTTTAAAACCTGTGTTGGTATTCATTGACAATGTGAAAAAGTAAATATATAATAATAATAATAATAAACATTATCTTCGACCACATAGATTTAGTGCCGTGCTTAAACGTCGCCGGATAGATAATCATGCTAATCTGTTTTAATAATCTTTTTTAGTAGTTTAGAACAGTAGATGGAGCCCCTAATATGTCATTAAGTACTTACTTTCCCATTGTGAGATGTCCTAGTGTGATGATTATTTTAAACTCGTTTTTACTAAACGAATACAACAGTGCCGCTTTGCTAGTGGTCCATTTATTACTAGAGAGGCCTTGTCCGTTTAAGCTCCTCTCCACCTTCTGGTAGGCGATATCCGTGGGTTTGCGTCACGGCCCAGAACTAAACTGTCGTTAACTGCAATCTTCCTTGAGTAACGCTACTCTTTTCCTTTTAGCCTTGAGGCTGCGTTTGGAAGGGTACCAGTCAATTATTACTGCTTTAATTTTTAAAACAATAACAAAATAATTAGGTTGATGGCCGTATTTCCTTGCTGTTCTGATATGTCACGGAGAAAAAAAATTCCATATCAGAAGTCTATTTTTTGAAGCCTATGATCGAGAAAAAATGTCATAAAGAGAGGAAATGGATAGGGCTTGCCTGTCAAAATTTGCACGGAGCTGTCCCGGTGACGCATGATTGCCTCATGATGATTAGGTCATCTCGAGTACGACTGAAGTTTTGTTTCAGTTTGCCATCAATTGCATGTGGGCCTAATGAGACAAAGTAAAACTGCAAAAATAAAAGATGTGGTCAGTCGTTTCAAAGAGCCGCTCTTATTGCGCTTGCTGTCAGTCATGCTCCCAGTACTAAATGCTGTAAAATGACAGCTATACTGGGTAAAGTTCTCTTTGTCTAACTGAATAAGAGAATGCACTCTCAGCTCAAAATTATCCTGAAAGTTTTGTGTGTATAATTGAAAAAGAGATTGTACCTTCAGCTCAAAATTATCCTGAGAGTTCTGATAGGTCGTTTTACACAATGTAAAGAAAAATATGAAGCCATTTCGCCTCCAGGTCAATTTCTGCGTTTCAGAAATTTACTCCAGGTGCATGGAGCATCAGTTCAATGCGTCTCCAACTGCAATCATATAAAATTCTTCACAGCAATAAAAAATCGCTCTCTTACCATGCGTCTTGCTTTTCATAAAAGTAAACAGTGGTGTTTTGAATGTAGTAATAAGGATTCTATGTATATTTCTCATAAAGACTGCATTAACGACTTGCTCCATGCTGCATAAAAAAAAGCGATAACGCATTCTGGCCCCTTACGGAAGTCAGTTTGCTTACAAACTATTATATGTTCCTCTTAGATGCAGCAAAAGCAATTTCATTTATTATGTTTATTTCCGGCAACGCCTACATCTGTGCATGCTGTTAAGATTTCAGCTAAAACCTCTGGTGAACATTTCTCTGGACAGCTACTTATTACTGCTACAATGCGATGCTCATGCCCGAAAAAAAAATTGCACAGGACACTTTAGATCGTCCTCGAGTGTATGGCTCGATTGTGTAACGAGCAAATTATTTTATATCTAATATATTCCAATATGTACTTGACATTCATAGATCACTGGTAGTCCTCCTCATACCCTTGCTGACGCACTGGTGCAGCGGTTGGATGATGTAGCACTTCCCTGCGATCGCAAGTGCTCCGAGTGCTTCACCCTGTGCGTTCCAATTTGCTCCTCCTTCGAGACCAATCATTAATTTAACTACCACCTGTCAAAGTAGAGAGTTTGCTAACTATACTGTGAACACGTTGTGATGACACCGCAAGGTCACGTAGCCAACCTGAATCCTAGGTTGAAGAGTTACTGTATAGAAACTCAAGAAGAGCTGCAGGTTTCTTTTCTCTACGCCGCTCACGTCTTTATTGGATAAACGCGATGATATGGTTGAAAAGCATTCATGCATTGCAGCAAAGCCAACCCGTTTGCACGTTTATCAATAGATGGTTTCTGTCGGTCAATTCGTACATGTGCAGGCCTCGTGCTCTGCGGCATTTTATTTTGTCCCAGAGGATATGTTCACTGTAAGTGATGTTTTCTTATTAATAACACGAAATGTTTCACAAGTCTTTGGCAACTATTAAGAGAAAACGTTTGTGATTGGTGACGCTCTCAACAGCCGCCGCCAACCAACCACAAGACCGATATTTCGTTCGTAACGCATTAAGATAGTCCCTGGTGAAGCCTACTCATTATTAGGATCCTATTTAAAGAGATGAAACTGCAATGTGCCTAGAGTAAATTAACTTTGGGAGCCAAAATTAAATTCATTCAGCTAGCAACCGCACTAACCACTGCTGCAATTTCCTCTCCTGCATGCAAACGCTGCGGCATTCTCATGATATGGGTCTTTGGGGCAACAATATGGCGGTCCTGCAGGCAACTCTAGTTACTTACAGACTAACTCGACAAGACCGCTTTCCGTAGCTACCTGGCAAAGCCATGCTCTCTAGTTACTTACAGAGTACCCCAACTAGGCTGTTATCCGTAGCTTCCTCGCAAAGCCATGCCCACGGTTTTTCGCTCACAATGTGGACGCCGACAATGCCGAGGGCAGATTTTCTGAAAAACGGGGCCTTTAACGCTATCGCGTAAAAATTCATCTCTAATCGGTGCACGTCTGGGGGACGTGTACCACAATCACCTTAGAATTTCACGTGAGACAGACCAGTAGTCTGCACTGGGCTTCGCAAAAGCCTGCTGATACAAAAGAAAAGTTGGCAGAGACACTTGAAGTACTTACGTGTGGGAATGCGTAAAGAGTACTGTCCCCGAGTGTCTTTTTTTATGCTAATGTGTGTACATGTGTGCCAGCGCAAGCCAGCTCACCCAGCACACGTGGAAGCGGGCGCCGCCGAAGGCGACACCGAGGAGCATCCAATCCTCCACCGAGGTCGTTTGTCATTAAGCCTGAGTAAATCATGATAGTCATCATCCCGGTTGGGCCCCCTCCTTGCGCTGGAGCCTCACGCGAGACTGTTCCAGCTGGCTTCATGCAGCGCAACAAACCCTGCCTTTACTGTCTATAAATCAGCCGATGTTTGCCACATCTCGGCCTCGTATTTGACGCAACAAACTGGTAACTCCGGAAATCAGCTAGAAAAAACTAACGCAGCATGGCCAATGCCGACGGCAATGCCTCCGCCTTGTCCGGTGAAGACACCTCTGGCGATGTCTCTACGCTGTCTGTGCGCATTACCCCGTTCTCGGCTACCGATCCTCAGCTGTGGCTCGCATAACTAAGCAGCCAGTTCTCTCGTCGCTGCATCGCTCCCTCCCAAGTTTGCCGCCGAGATACTCGATGTTCTTATAAAGCCACCCGCCTCGGGGCTGTTTGAAACGTTGGCTGCAGAGCCCATCAAGCGAATAAGAGAGACAGAGCATCGCTGCCCGTAACAAGTAATGTCTTCTGAAGAACTGGGGCCGAAAACCTACCCAGTTGCTGCAGCGGCTCCCACAGCTCAGGCGACAAGACTGCCACCTTCGCCAGAGCCTTCCTGCGTGGACTGTTTCTTCAACGCATACTCTCCTCACTCCGAATCTTGGTCGTCACCGCTCAGGGCATGTCATTGAACAATCTCGCTGAGCTAGCTTGCAAGTTCCGTCATGGGCGTATGCTTTACGCTGGTCTTTCTCGGCGCTGTGTCGCGCCTCCTCCCCGCCGTCATGTCTTTTCTCCCGATTGGAACTCCAGAGCGTCGGTGAACAGTTCCACGCCGAATTACCCGTCTATGTGATAAACTCATCACGACCGCATCGAAGCTTCTTGGAATCTTCGGAAAAACCAACACTGACATTATTACACCCTTCGGCCTCTTCGAATACATCCCCAAGCCCTTTGGCCTCCGTAACTGAATACAAACATTTCAACGCTTTGTGCAGATCTTGTTTCGGGGTGCACTCTTCGGCGCGGATTACATCGATGATCTCCTCGTCTTCAGCGTCGATGCTGACCAGCGCTTGAAATACCCCCGCCAGTTTTTGCAGCGCCTCTCCGATTATTGTCTTTTCATCACTAGTGCCAAAGTGTGGCTTGAAAAACTCGGAGCTGGACTTTTTCGGCCACCGTGTTGTCTGTTCGGGTATCCGTCCTATTCTATCCAAAGTCAATGCCATTCAAAAATTTTTGCAGCACACTTCACTCTGCACTCTCTACAATATTCTTGGCCTTAAAAATTTTTATCGCCGCTCAACTTCTCTCTGTGCAGCTCCCTCAAACCATTCAAGGCGAGAAAGCCAACTGTGCACAACTTACATGGTCTTCCGCTATTTTAGAGTGTTCCGAACCCGCCAGAATGAAGCTATTCGATGTCCCTCTCTTGGTCTACCCGCGTCGTGATGCACCTCTGCGCCTCATGTATGACTGTTCTGACACCGTGTTGGAACTGTACTCTACGAGCTCAAGGAAGGTGCCAGAAATCTTCTGTCTTCTTTCTAGCGGAAATGTACTCTGCAGAAACCGCTACAGTACATTTGGCCGTGAACATTTAGCCACCTACATGAATGTTACCGGTATTCACCTATGGGGCAGAGGGGTGGAGGCTAACGAAAAGAGTTCAGCTTAAGCACAAAGGAGGAAGCTATGGAAAAAAAATAGGTTTACGTAAGAGAACGGAAGCAGGCGGAATTGGTGAGGGAATGAACGTGGGTATGGCATCCAATTCTAAATCAAGAGGAAGAAATGGTCTTGGGCAGGACATGCAGTGTGAAGGCAAGATAACCGTTGGTCATTAAGGGTAACGGAGTGGATTCCAAAAGAACGCAAGCGTAGCAGGGGAAGACATAAAGCCAGGTAACCGGATGATATAAGATGTTCGTGGGGATACGGTGGCCGCAGCTGCCAAAGGACGGAGTTCTTTAGAGAGACATGAAAAAATCATTTGCCCTGCAGTGGGCGTAGCCAGGCTGATGATGCTGATGTTGGTTCGCTATTTCAAGCACCTTCTCGAAGGTCAGCAGATGCTCATTGCCGATGACCATGATACACTCTCTTGCCATTAAGTCGAGGGGCAGTAATTTCTTGCCATGTGAAATCCGTCATCTCTTCCACGTGGCGGAATTCACGGCAGACATTAGACATCTGCAGGACCTTGACAACGCCCCGGTGTCTGCACATCCGCGTGGCACCTCTTTCCTCACTATCGGCGCCTGGTAAGCTAACCTCGACCTGGCCGCCCTCGCCAGAGCACAGAACCAAGGCGCGGAAATTAAGTACCATCGTAATGTCCCCGGCTCATTGGTCCTCTGTGAAGTTCTCCTCTATTCGAGCCCCGTCCCCATCATTTGCAATACTGCGACAGGCACTCCCTGCCCTTTGGTGCCCTCTGCGTTTCGTTACCCAGTTTTACACGCCCTTCATGATCTCTCTCGTCGCCTAATACGAAGCACGCAGTATCTCATTTGACAGCGTTACGTATGGCCTGGTATCAGCAAAAACATTAGCTCCTGGGCCCAAGCCTGCCTGGCCTGTCTACACTATAAAACACAGAGATCACGACATCTCCTTTCGTCTTGGCCCATCCGCGATCAGCACGCTTCGACAATGTCCAGAGCGATGTCACCGACCCTTGGCCCCAGTCCGCAGTATATTGCTATATGCTTACGTGTATCGACCGTTTCATTCGCTGGCCCGCCGCTTTCCCTCTCTGATGCAACTAGTGACACCATCGCCAGAATTTTGGTCGCAGGATAGGTGTCAAGATACGGGGCTAACTCTGCGGTCACCACCAACAGTTCCCCTCAGTTTGAATATTCTTTGTTCAAGAACCTTATGACTCTGCTTGGATGTTCTCGAACTCGCACGACCGCTTACCATCCCTTCATCAACGGCATGATTGAAAGGTTCCGCCTTTCGGTAAACGCAACCCTCAGAGCACAACTGGATGCCACTCACTGGACTACATCCCTACCACTTGTTCTGCTTAGCCTGCCGGTTACATTAAAACAAGATCTCCGCTGCGCTCCGCCATAATTTGTCTTCGGCACGCCCCTCTATCTTCGTGTCGAATTTTTAGATATTACTATTTCCGCTCCAAGCCTCGATTAATCCAACCGTTATGTCATTCAGCTTCGCAGATTTAGCCGTCATCTCCGAGCTCCTGCAACTCGACACCAGACTCGTCCTTCTTCGCACGTTCCTTCTGACCTTTTGACGTTCTCTCACGTTTTTGTTAGGTGAGACTCCGTCCGCAAACCATTTCAGCGACCCTACAATGGCCCGTTCCACGTAATCGGAGGACAGTAGAAGATTTTCATCGTGGACATTCACGAACGACCTGACTCCATTTCTATCTACAGCCTGAAGCCAGACTTATACAGGGCGTACTGCCACAGTAAAACTTGCTATGCAGTTGCTCGTTCACTAGCGGGGGAGGGGGGGGAGCTGCTTCAGCAACACAACCTGTCTTACCCACCACAGGCGACAGCTGGCCCTGATGTTGACGACACCGTGGAACTTCATGGTTGGCCAACCTCCTCGCGTTGGACCCTCGCTAGAGTCTGTCCGGCTAGCTCAAGGCAGTGGATTGAACCCAGGCCCTACAGCCTATAAATCACCCGATATTTGCATCTTCCCGCTTTATACAGGTTCACGTGACATATAAATTAGTTTTTTCAACCAGTTTGTGTTCGCGTGCTGGTATGGAGCAGTATGACACCAGCTGAAACGCTGTGAGGTGAACGGTTGCAATAGACGTTTGATGCGAGTCGCTAGGAATGCATAAAAAAGAAAGTGCATATGTTGTTGATTCGAATCCCTGTAGAAAAATAACCACCAACACAACTAGCGCATGTAAGCTGTAGCAACGAGAACTCGTGCGACGTCACCGGGAACGTTGTACGAAAAATGTTTGTGTCGCAGTTTTTGTACAAATGTCGAGAATAATTCCACCACACGGAAAAACGTCAGTGTCGAGTGCGTATAGGCAAGTGACATGTATAGTATTAACTGTAGTGGCGGTGCTCGGCTTGATCTGCACGTCATACGGGCGCTTTATGGCGTAACTCTATTTTGTTTTGGCCATCGCAAAGGGTTTTCCGCATGATCTGCAATTATACACACACACACGCCGCCGGCTTTTTTCGTAGTGGGAGTAGCAATACTTAGGCATAGAATTGTTATAATAGAGAGGCTATTCTGACACTGGAAGGAAATTAAGCATGCGTGTACGACGCAGCGGAGAATATGAGATTTTCTGTCGACGCCGTAATCCTTCGGGTACGTTTCTGCGTCGCAAATACTATTTATAGTGGCCTCCCTTCTTGAATCTTGTGGTGCAAATTCGATGACTGGTATAGACAACCTAGTAAGGTGTTTACAAAGCACCAGAGGTGTACAGAGACCCTCTGTAATCCTAGAAGGCGCCCATGTGCTCTGGAGCGTAAGTGCATCTTTAAAATCCCCAGGCAGTCGATATCATTCCTAGGCTCTCTTAGACTCGACTTCTATCCCTCTATTTTATTTCACTCCCAGCATACCTCATTTTCCACCGATAGTCTTGAGGGCTCTATCTTGACGTGTTTAGTAACTGCGCCTTTGATTTCATCTAAACCAATTTTAAATTTTTCTTGCAAGGCACTATCCGACTAGCCTATATGAAACCCATGGCGCGAGCGAACGCCAAAGTGTGAGTCTTCTCGTTGAAATCATCAAACTTCTCAAGTATCACTGGCTCTTAAAAAGTGAACACCAGAATTCTCAGCTTGTAGCAAAAATGTTTTTACTTATGAAATGTTGGTGCGATGTCAGTGCGCAGTAAAGAACCTTGGGCAGTCGAAATTATTCACCCAACAACATAACGGCATCGCTTACAGCCTGATTCGTTGTGGGGCGTTAAACCCCATGTAACGAAAGAACGAGCGAAGGAAAGAACGAATGAATTGCAAATGATCAAATATACACCACCAAGATGTGATTATTGGCATTGATGCGAATGTGTATTCGCCTTATATATTTTAACGATGTTACCAACTTGGTCAACACAACAACGAACAGAAAGTAAATTTTGAAGAAAAATAACAGAAAACTGCCTTAAACATACCTCACCATGTCTCTACCCACAGCATTATTTGAATGCAGCCTATTTATTTTTCCTCTACAATGTTCACATAACAAATAAGTTCAATGCTCCCCCCCTCCACCTCGGATTTCAACTAAAAAGGCAGTAATCGTGGATATTACTTTTTATTGAAGTGGCTGCAGTAGTCTTTTGTGCACAGAATGATTGATACAGCCATCACTGTAAAAACTTGTTGCTGTAAAAAACAGACATTTTCCATTAGCTCCACATGCCTGAAAATTTTTGTGCTGTTCTCTTTTTGTGTTTTCAGTCTTTTTGTTTCTGACATATATATCCAGGTTTTCATATAAAAGAAATCTTTGCGTGAACTTTCTCATTTTTCCTATTTACCAGACTTCGTGTTTTCGGCTAAGTGAAATGTAATGTGAAACTTCTGTTTCTTGTTTAAATATGTATTATGCATTTTTGTTTTGGAAATTTTTATTTCGGTAACACAATTCAGGATACCTTCGAACTAGAAAACTCTGAAGAGATATTTTGCAGGAACTTGTCATACCAGGTAGTGCCAAAGCAATTTCGTGAAGGTAGCGCCAGTTCACGCACGCTCTTCCTTGGTTCCACTCTCAAACATCGAGAAATAGTGTGGCTCTCGCGGAAATAAAGGACACGTTATTGAATAGCGTACGAAAATATCTAAACCATTTCAGTAATATAGGGTAAAAGAAATATATAAGTAGCATTTCTAACGCATTTAGCCAACGACACAGCACTTCATCGTTTAAGAGAAACCAAAGACCGCTGTTAGGAACCTGGAAATTAGTGAGGTTCTTGAGGGGACAATTTGTATCCCTCAATCGGTGCGTCGTTCAGTTTTTTACTCATAATAGTACTGCATATCTTAGAGCAGGAGTCACAAACTTAGGATTGAATTCTCGGCGGCTTATAGAATAATGCTTCATCCTATCGCCATTGATGTGAACACGCAGAAATCGTTTCTTGCTGCTTCGGAGGATTCACAGTTGGGTCTCCAATCGAAACATTTATTTACCTTCAAAACGGCAACAAAGATGTAAAGATCATCCGTTTAGTTTTAGTACTCCATGTTAATTCTTAGTGCAGTTGTTGGGCACTAGTTAGCGGGCATATTGGGACGGGCAATGTGAAGTTATATTCGCGAACAAGATCAACTGTCTGTTTGTCGCACGCCTTTAGGGGCTCTAAAAATTGGAAGCAGGTGTCGACGATGCTTTCGTCGAAATTCACAAACAGGGCGCCATGTTTTCGGGGTTGTCCGTCGTGCTTCTGTGCCGAGTGGACAACAGGCACCTCCGATGGAGCTTGTCGCCTGTCCTTACTGTGTCCAAAGACACGTAGACGCGCACTCTATAGTCAGATGCAACGGAAGTATAGTGTGAAGCTCCGCCCACATTTATGACCAGCTCGCAAGCGTTGCTCGGCGCGAAGCTTACGCACTGTGTGACGGCCAAATACTTCTGTCAGACTTGTTTTTAGGGCTTCCCAGCTTGGAATGCTGGCCTCGTGGTTTCGAAACCAGAGATTGTCTACGTCGCTCAAATAAAATATAGCGTTTGTGAGCTTGACGCTAACGTCCCACTTATTGTATGCGCTTACGTGTTCATAGGAGGCCAACCAATCCTCCACATCCGTGTCATCTGTGCCGCTGAAAATCGCCGGGTCACGCTGGCGCGCGGCGCCGGAACAGAAAAGCGCCGACGGAAGTCGTGAAGCGGTTTGGGTGACTGTCTCAGGCATTGCAGATGCGATAAGCAAAGCACGGGTGCGAAGCTCCAGGGCGAGGGGATCGTTAGCACTTCCACCACTTGTAATAAGGAACGTCTTACAAAGCACTGCGTCGCGAACAACCAGCGGTAGAGTCCAGGTGCAGACACGAGGCAGCGGTCAATACAGAGCACGCATGAGGGACGGAGCTTTCGGCGCTCGAAGGAAGGAAGGAAGGAAGGCCTCAGACGTTGCTGGCACATACCCACTACGGGGGAGTGGCCAAGACACAGGCGGTTACTTACTGGATACAGGAAAGTTTTGACGGAAAAGGAGTGGTAATAGTATGTAGCCTAAGAGATTGGAAAAGGGAAGGAAAGGGGTCCGGTTAACTTGGAGATCAAAGACGGGACAATTGCTTAATGTGCATAATAGTACACAATGCCTGTAATGTTGCAATGTCGTACTGATTGAGGGCGGGAAAAAGAAATTAGAATGGGAGTCGCTGCGTTTCTTGAAGAAAATTTTGCACAGCAGAGCGCACACTCCTGTCGCTTCGTCCAAGCAAAGAAGCGCCAATGGAAAGAACAACCGCGGAAGACACAGGAAAGCCCAGTTGATGAAATGGAATTTGCAAAAGACGCTTCCTCAAATGAGAAAAGCGGCGGCAGAACAGCAGGAAGTGATCTATTGTCTCAGGTTCGGCACAAAAAGGGCACAGTGGGGAAGCTGCCAGGCCAGATCTGTGAAGGTAGAAATTTAGAAGGGGAACCCGGCAACGCAAACGCGTGAAAGAGACCTCTAGTCTGCGTGAGCGCCAGTCTTTGCTGCTCCAAGGATGCAGAAGATGCTGATATTCGGGAGATGATGTAAGAGCCGAGGCAGCAAATTCCTGAAATATTGTGTAGCGGCGAAACCTCACCGCGGCTGTATATGCACATGATGGCAGGACAGCAACAATTGGGCCGCTGAGAGAGGCTCTTGCTAAGGAATCTGCAACCTCATTTAAGTGAAAGCCCATGTGACCGGGTACCCAAAGCAACCTTACCGAATTTAGATGGAGCGGAATCAGGAACATAAAGAGGCGTAACGGCCGAGAGTCAGTGGGTGAGGATAAGGAAGAGCAAATGGACAGAGAGTCTGTCATAACCACGACCTGGGAAACTGTAGATTCTAATTTTCGTAATGCTAAGATTACTGCTAATAATTCAGCCAGAAAAATTGGAGTGTAGTCAGGAAGACGGAGAGAAAAAGACCAATCCAGTGAAGGCGAAAAAATTCCCACACCTGCCTTTTCGCGATCCTGCGAGGCATCAGTAGCAATAAGAACATGAGAGGGAAAGGACCTTAGGTGTTCCTGCAATAGACCCTGAAGAAGTGGGAAGGGCTGCAGCTTTGCATTCGATGGGAAAATATCATCGAATTCAATCTGGACAGATGAGGAGTTGTTAAATATTTGGCGGACATCTGTGAAATGAATATTTATGCGATCAAGGAGGGACTGCACGTAACATATCTGCGGGGTATGAAATCGAGACCAGGCAGCACTAAAAAAGGCGGAAGGTTGACTAAGAAATATTATACTGGAAGCGTGAAGAGGTGAGTCGCACAATTTTAAAAATGTTTGAACTGTTAAAAGGCGAAACCTAGCTGATAACGAAGGCATTCGCGCCTCAAGGTGCAGAACAGCATTGGCGACATATTTTGGAAGCCCCAGACAAAGGCGCAACGCCTCACGCTCCAAAAGCACAAGAGGGCGAAGTTTATAGGCAGGAGCCCCTGAGAATAAAACACACCCGAACTCCAAAATTGGGCGGACGTACATTTTATAAATCATCAGAAGCGTATGCCTTCTCATGCCTGACCTAGCACTACAAAGCCTGCGCAGGATGCCAATGGCCCGAACTCCTTTTGCAGAAACTTGCTTAATGTGGGGCCGCCAGGAGAGAGTAGGGTCGTATATTACACCGAGATACTTCACCGTCTGAACTTGGGGTATTATGTTATTTCTATAGACCAGGCAGATATTTACTGGAACAGAAACTGGAAATACTAACAATGCGCATTTCTTCACATTAAGGGACAGATGAATTCTTCCTAGCCAGTTGTCAAGAACATTGAGGTAATTTTGTAGGGTTTGATAAAGAATGTTAATGTCACTTGCTGATGCAAAAAATGCAATATCGTCGGCGTACACATAAGTTTTCACATTTTGAATGCATGGAATTGAGCTTAGAAAAATGTTAAAAAGAACAGGTGAGAGAACTGATCCTTGCGGAACACCTCTTGTCTGTGGAAATCTCCTTGTCGAAACACCATTTTGGGAGCAGTAAAATTCTCTATCTTCCAAAAAAACAGATATCCAGGCTACAAAATAGCTTGGGAAGTTGAGTTCCTGTAATCTTAGTAATAGAGTCGAGTGCTCCACGCTGTCGTATGCTTTACTGACATCCAAGGTGACAAGCGCAGCAAACTTTTTTCTATTGCGAGCTAATTTAATAGGACTCTCAAGGTCAGTATGAGCACACCAAATTGAACAACCCGGCCTGAAAACAATTTGGCATGGATTCAATACAGCATTTTCTGAAATGAATGACATGACACGGCTGAGAAGGACCCTTTCCACCAATTTCACAAGGTTCGATGTTAACGAAATAGGGCGTATATTGTGTAAAGTTAAGCCCTCCCCTTGGTTTTTAAGCAATGGAACTATTTCAGCAAGACGCCACTCATGCGGTATTCAAGGACCTTTAATAGAATGGTTAATTAGAGCCAACAGGTCTGCAGGAGATTCATTGAACAATATTTTGATCATAGATGAAGTGACCCTATCGGGCCAGGAGCCGCTGGGGATAAGCACAGAACAATTTGCGACAGCTCAGGCATAGAGACCTCAGTGAAATCACTTGGGGTGCATGTGAATATAGTAGGAGAAGGTAAAGCAGATGTAAAGCGAAGCTCTAGGCCACACGTAATATCCTCTAAGGCCTTTGCGATGTCAGCAGGGGTCTGAACGAGGGATTCAATGTTGGCAATCGGAGGAATCACCTTGTTGCGCCTCAGGAAATTAATAAAGCTCGTTTATTTCCTGATTGGGAAAGGAAATCATAATGATTTGTGTTATACTCCTCCTTTGCACGGGCGACAGTGCGCTTAAATGTTGCTGCAACATACTTATAATCCAGCCAATTTTTTGGGCATTGATTGATGAGAAGTTTCTTCCAAGCTGCTTTTCGTCGTCTATATTCACGCGTGCACTCAGCATTCCACCAATTAAGGCTAATAAGGTGGATTGTTGAGCTAGTTGGTGCATGATCGAATAAATGGCAGCGGAAAGTAAACGAAAACATCGAAGAAACACACAAACGAGGACGATGCTGCACCTCGTTTGTGGCAGCATCGTCCTCGTTTGTGTGTTTCTTCGATGTCTTCGTTTACTTTCCGCTGCCATTTATTCGATCATTCCACCAATTGTTCGCGATTGCACCCTTTGTGCTCTTAAAGAAAAATTCAGACTTTTGCCTTGCATGTTCCAGTACCGAGCATAGGTGTGCAGCCTTTCTTTCGGCACTTCTCTGAGCGCGAGTGTCTGTAGTGATTTGGAGGGCTGATTTTAGCGTGTCTTTAAAGCAATGGTAATTTATTAACGTGCGCTGATGTCGCTCAGGAAGAGTTAATTTACACGCAAACTTAAAACTGATCGGTAGATGATCACTGTTTGTTCCACAGTCAACAGGCGCCCAAGACATAACAGAGACTCCTGGGGAGGAAAAAGGTAAATCCAAGGCAGTGCGGCATTGACTGCGGACAAACGTAGGCAATCCGGAATTGTTGCAGATCAAGTTATTGCCAGAAGCCCAATCAAATAGTCTAGAACCAAAGCTATCTGTTTTAAACCCCCAAGTCACATGGTGCGAATTGAAGTCGCCAAGTAAAAGAACCTGAGATCGGCTACTAGACATGAGTGAGTCAAGGGGCCGAGTGTCACGCACACCAGAAGGGAAATATGCATTAGCTACCGTAAAGGGCTGTTGACCTGGGACACTAAGGTCAACCGCAAGGATTTCACATTCATTGTCCGCATATTGAAAAGAAATGCATGCCCTGTGGCAAAACTTTGCAGATATGAGCACTAACAACCCTCCCCCTCTTGATGACCGGTCAAGCCGGAACGGATGGTAATCCTTGAGATGATAATTGAAATTTGAAGTTAGCCATGTTTCCTGTAAAGCAACTAAATCCGGTAGAAGCTGAGTGCATAGGCAATTTAAATCTGTTGAAGCTGAGAATATAGATCGACAATTCCACTGGAGTACACTTAAGAACCCTATCTTGGCGGAAGTGCCGCAGCCGCGACTGCCTTTTCTAGAATACTGGTCTTAGCGTTTTGACTTGCATTACTTCTCTTTGTCTTTGACTGGGGGCAAGATGGACCTGCAATATTCAGAGGAGACCCACTTCGTTTCTGGGCGCGGAGATCAGACTCCATATCCATACAATCCATACAGGATGCGTCCATAACGCTATGCGAAGGAGAGGCCTGAGAGGTCTTTTGTTGCTCACATTGTTTTTGGCCCTGTGGAGCGAAATCGATAATTACAGAAGGAGGGGTAGCTTCCGAAGCCAAAGAAGACAAGAGCGGAGCGGTGGAAGCCTGCAGAAGATTGGTCATCTGAGCAGCTATAACCTGCGAAATGCACGTGGACACGGTTTCCATAATGCGATCTATTGCATTTGCCACAGCTTTCTCAACTGCCGCTGTAATAGCCTGGGACCAACTAGAATCCATTATTGGTGGACATTTGGCGGCCACACTAGAGTAAGCTGAGGTTCTCTCCTTGACTGCGGCAAAAGCCTCTCTCCGCGTGCATCTGCGCTTGTCTATAAGCTCGAGCACCTGAACTTCTTGTGCTCGTGCAGGACAGTCAGGCGAATCAGCAGAGTGAGCACCGCTACACAAACAACATTTCTCTTGCTGTTCAGGACATTCCTCTCTGCAATGACGTTCCCCACAGGCACAGCAGCGTAAGGCAGATTTGCAGGCTTTGCCGCTGTGGCCAAATCGCCAGCAGTTTTGACACTGAAGGGGCTGAGAGTTAAAGGCATCTACTCGAAAAACCAATGGCCACACCTTAATCTCTGACGGGCAAAATATTCCTGCAAATGTGGCAATTACGGACTCCGTAGGAATTTTTTCTCCGTCAACCATCCTGCTGCATCGATGGACAGCAATCACTCCCGCAGGCGAGAGGTTCTCAAGCGTTTCCGCAGGGCTCAATCGAGAGTCGACCCCTCGGACCAAGCCCTTGGAACATGCTAGATGAGGTGGAATGAATGCGCTCACCGGGTGGTTGGCGAATGAAGTACACTTCAGCAGGTCTTCAATACAGGCTTTATCCGGCGACCTGCACAAAATGCCACCCCTGCCGAACTGCCGGACGTCGGTAATGTGCATGAAATGCTGCGATGTTGACCTAAGAGCCGCCTGCACGGCCTCCGGGTTGTTCAGTCGGATAGCGCCTCCATTGGAAGGCACTAATGCGACTGGAATGCTTGAAACACCGCTGCGGAAAAAGAGATCGATTGGGAGCTGGTCTTTAGGAAGAGATGCCGACCAAGGGGAAAACCCCTGGCCAGGAGAAGAAGTAGACATTAAGCTTTCGTCCCGCACCCAATCACCCAAGAACAGGAGCAAACAGGCACAGACAAAAAGGAGAAATTTAGCAAGCTAGAGCAACACCGCCAGGTACTTAGCCACTGCCCCGCAGCCTGGGTAGCTGAGCCCCGTCAACAGATGGCTTCCTTGGACGCTGTGATCTTCGTTCTCTCGAAAGGCACACACGTTCTCACACGTTCGAAGCTGCCAACTCGCCAAACGCAAAAGCCTAGGAGTATTCGGCGCTTCTCGTCGTCTTCTTCGTTAAGCGCCAGCCTCTGAAGATTCCAAAGCCGAAGGCATGTCTTACATCAGCATGATTTCAAAGTACTCCGGCTTAACTGTTTGTGCACTATATCGTAGAGGCACTGCTGCTGATGGCACTCGATCTGTGTACTGGGGTATTGCGTTCAGTGTGTTATACACTCTGGCGAAAACTGAAATACCTTGGCTTAAAGTTATCCGGATGTGATTACACTTGAGGAAGAGGATTTTTTATTCCAGTACTTGAATTGTCTCTCAAGGCCTAATGGTAACAATAATCATTTTTGTGTCGATCTCAAACTGAGAGCTATATTCCGCGCTCAGTGAAGCTGAAAAAAACCAGTTGCGCCGAGGTGCGTCATGAAGATAACTTAAACGTATTGACGTTTCAGCACAGATACGGGTGCCACGTTAAAAAATGAGCCAGAAACAGATGAGCCGTTCGTTATGTGACGAGGTGTCCTGGTTATTTCGACGTTGTGTTACGAGCACGACATTTCTCATACTGAAAAAGACCACACAAATGTGATTTCAGAACGCTCCACTATCTTCCTCACCAAAAGCGCCGCGTTGCAAGAATGATTGCTTTGATTTCATATAGATCGCGTTTCATATCTGCCGTCCAGAGATCGGAGCGGGCTAGTATGAGCCCCTTTATGGCTTAAACAACTTCGCCTTCATGCGCTCTGACCGCATGACCCTTTAGAACCGGTAAATTTTTGTCGCAAAACGATGATTTTAGGCTGAAAAAAGTTAAGCTTTGAAGTGAAGTTTGAGAAGAAATATTTAGAAGAAAAACGTAATATTTGGCAGTTCAGCCGTTACTCTACGGACGTACGTACCCGTACTTACAGAAAACAAACACGAATGTCATTCATAGCCCGTGTTTATTAAATAACCGGGGAACTTCACTCCTTGTTAGCGGTTTCTTCCGCCCGTTCGAGAGACTTGGTGATAGTATCAAGAACATCCATAACACCCAGAGGAATCGCGTTTGCTCCATGGGGCAGCATAGACAGGGTCGCTGAAAAACAAAAATAAAAACAGAGGTGTGTTAAGTTTGATCGAACTGTTTAAAGCATTGGAGCTCTTCTGTGGCATTTAACTGGTACCCAGGTCCCCGATCTCTTGCATGAGGTTTTTTTCCTTTACGATGAACCACATGCATTTATAAAACGCCGCAGTGAAAATTTGGCTAAATGGGAAACATCGTTAAAAATAAGGTTTTCTACACAAATTTGGTTGAAATAAATTTTGATTCTGAATCTAGTAAAGTACTTATTTAAAATGGTTATCAAATAGAATGCCAAAAGCTTAAATTAATAACAGTGACCCCGACTACTTCCACGCGCGCGCGTACTGAAGTAAGTACAAGTGTCTGAGATACTTTAGGTGCCTCAGAAAATCGGAATTCAACACAGTCCGCATGCATGATTACGAGGATGGTTGTCTGACGCGCGGGTAAATTAATGAATATGCCAGCTGTAAGGAGCGAGTATTTTAGTGAACGCTAAATTTTGTAGCGATGCGCTTTCGTTGAAAAAAAAAGTTCCTCAAAGATTTCCTGCCTGAAGTTTCTTTACGGCAAGATGTTTACAGCTGTATGGTTGGTTAAACGGCGCCTGTTGAAGTCTTGTCTACTGTAATTATAGTAATTATGGTGATTCGATGACAAAAAGAAGAGGAACTAGTAAAAGAAGGACAAATATTCGCTGAGTATTGACGACGTTTCTGACGATGGAGCGTTTACGCCGAAAGGAAGAAATGTATCCACGGCAGCAGCGTGGACTGATAATTAGAGATAGTTTCGACGAAATTTTTGCCGCGATTACAAGACTCTGAATGCCCTACCTTGCCGGAAATCGAAGATTAAATTTCATTTCAAAACTTTTTTCGTACGCTTACCGAACATGGCGGCAATCACAGCCACAAGATTCACTGCAAAGATTCGGGATATGTTGGCTTCGCCTGGTAGGTGATATTATGTTTTTCGGTTAATGCAGAGAAAAGAATAATTTGGGATTGTCCGTTCTGACATTTTATTCAGCGTAGCGGTCAGCAAGAATTTCTTTAGGGTCGCTTTGGTTCTGACTCTGGGTTTGATTCTCAGCTTCCATGTTAAGTCGTCCACTTCGAGCTTCGCCAAAGTGCGAAGATATTATGCAAACCTTCCTCGATTTAAATATCAGCAGGACAGAGCACGGAAAAGAGGGTCACGTTATGATATATAGGACGTGTGTTCGGATCTCACTGGTTGCACGTGCTGCTTTTTCTTCTGCTTCGTTTATCTACAACTTTGAATAACATCAGCAAATAAATAACAAAAACATCAACAGTGGTCCTTGGTTTCTGTTACTATTCGCTTCCTTCACGCAGATTTCCACATGTGCCCCTGCGCGCTGTTGAGAATAGCGAGGTGATTTGAATCGCCCTTGTAAGCTATTTGCCTTACGCATATAATGTCTCAAACGTTAGTGGAATGAACGAACAATATATTGAAATTTACTTCCCATGCTACACGTTACTGCATCTCTGATAGACTTGCAGGTAGCGGTGTGCATAAAGGCTCGTATTTAAAGTCGCAAATACCGAAAAGAATATACAATAAGGTTGAGGGCGAGACAAAAGTAACAAGGAAGGTAAAAATTCTGCAAGTTCAACAGTAGACACAGTAACTTGTGTCGTTTCTTTGAAATGGGCAAAAAACACGTGCGAATTGTTCTAAATGGTGGTTAATTTTATTGAAAGAATACTCACATTTACGACAAGAAGGTCAACGATTAACACAGTGCTTGACTTAGGCACTCCAGAAGCCGAAGCAAGGATTGCAGTAACAATAAAGTGAGTTATAGATTTTGAAATGGTGTTCCCGGCCTCGATTTCAAGGTCCATTTTGGTTGCAGCCTGAGTGGTTAAAGCGCTCAACCGGTGAGCCCAAGAGCACTGGAGCAAATCACGCGTTGTCGGTGCTCGTGCGTCTTAGGACACGTTTTGGAGCAGCTGGGGGTAATACACTTAGGGAACCACAGTTTTTGAAGCGGAAAGCTTCACAGCACCAGATTTTCGAGGCGTCAGCGGGGCCGCAAGTATAACCTTGAATGTAGCTAGAGGTCAAAAAAGGACATAACGCCTGCCCCATATTTCTCGGTGGGCACCCAAACCATGCCTGTAAGGAAAGGACCGCGAAATCAAGTTGGTTTCAAGGAAACGCAAGGACGCCTTTCTCACGTTGCGCCATTTTCTTCCCCCAAAAAACCAGTTTCTTTTTCAATTTCGCTCTCTAAAGTTATCTGCAGGGTTGGTGCGTCGTTTAGAACCAGATTTTTTCCCATATCTCCGCATACAACGAGCAACAAAACAGTTGTAAATATCACCGAAGCTTTATTAAATATATGCTGTATTGTGTGAGAGCTTGTAATGCCGTTTCGAGGAAAGCGAGATGTTTAATGAAAATAAAATGCCTACTACTGTGGGGGTGTCAATATGGCTGGCTATGGAAACCGCCGTTCGCTCGACCACAAACGTAGCCAGGGGGATGCAGCCTTTCGCTTCCGACCATGGTTCATCAAAGCTAAACCACCATCACTTTTTTCTGTTTTCGACGCGGACAGAGGAACTTGAGAGCTATTTCGTCCATAAGGTGAGTTTATCATTTTTTACGTGTATTTATATTGCTAGCACCCTCCCTAGAATAATTTCTTTCCCGCATCGCCCATTTTAACGAACTTGCGCGACTGAGCACGGACGCTTGACAGGTCTCCCGGAAACGCAGTCCCTTGCCCACCGTGCATTTTTTTATTCCCCTGGTGATGAGGTTTTACTGTGGATACACGTGAGAATAAGAGGGTTATGTGAATAATTTACGAGCCACTATATTGATCCCTATAGACTGCTTGAACAAACGTCCCTGTCAACTATCGTGCCTCACCAGCATCATCTGTTACTATCGCCGCTGTCGTGGCATAGATATCGTCCACCTGTCGTGCTTCAAGCCATTTGCTCGTCGCTCGTCATAACTCTAACTCGTAAACAGGATGGCCGCTTTCTTCCTAGGGGGGCAATTAGTGTAAGCATTGTTCCTGACACTCATCTTCATTCGCCTATATTTATAAACATCTCCCATAGTCGTCTTCGTCACGAACGAAATTGCTGCGACTGGCTAAAAAGGCCTGCTCTCTTATCGGTCAAACTTTCTGTAAAGAAGGTTTACCTAAGCAAGCTTCTAAATGAAGTTCCGAGCTGTATGCGGCGCGGAAGCTTGGTTGAACAGAGACCACCGCTATAATTTCGAGCTTCTAGGGCGATCGAGTTCAAATTGCAAGTGGACTCGCTCAAAGGATTCCAGTGACTGTTATTTTTGGTGTGTCGGACGACGTATGGGACCATGTGTGCTAAGGCAGCGCAAATGAGAAATGTCGGCAATAGTGACGTCATTACAAGTTTTTCCGCACTTTGCGGCATTTGGGAGAAGCTGAACATCGTCACTGATTTTTTTTCGTGGTTACGTTAATTTTTATACTCTAGCGTAAAACCCGCTCGCATGGTTCACCTATTAGCTTCACTCATTCGACTAGTTGAATGACCTCAAACTCTTATAAAATCATTTCAGTTTCGTTTAAGGAGCATGTGGTGTTGGAATTAACGCAGAAGGGGCATTACCTGCATATTCAGCGCCAGGATTTCGAGCGGAGGCTCAAGTTACTGGAGGCACAATTTTAAACCGAAGACAAGGCGCATGAATGGAGGATACTTCCTGTGTCCTGACTGTGCCATCAGCACCGGGTTGCTAAGTTCAAGCAGATAGTCGGAGGCTGCTCTCAGGTTTAGTGAAGCTAGGAAAGCAAGTGCAGCAGGAAAGGAACAGGAGAAAGATATAATCCATTGTTCTGCGCGCTGGGGAATGTCGGCTTGCCGGTGTCACCAGTTATGTACACATGGATGAAAGGCAGGAAGAAGTGTCGCCCTTACACGTGGACTAGAAGTAAAACATTTGTCAAAAGGCGGGTGAAAGTTGAACTGCGTTATAAGCACTGGCAAATTAGGTTCGGAAAAGCGCAGATGCACTGTCGAGGTAGATGAGGTGGCCAGAAATTTTTGCAGTAAAATACGACAGAAGAGTGCTGAAAACCACTATCGCAGGTAGGATTCTAAAGGATATAATCGAGAAGGCGAAACACAACTTCGGGGGGGGGGGGGGGGGGGCAAATCGCTGCTAAGCTAAAGTGATGCCTTCCGTAACACACTAAGCAATGAACAGATCCGATGGCCGAGATATTGTATATCAAAATCTCAAATGGTGGAATTGCTAGCAGGGCTACTTCTCACAGTGTGGATATTGCGATACGATTAAAGTTCCAGGTGTGAGGGCTGGGAGAAGCAGTGGAAACAGCTGCGATTCCATTGAACAGGAAAATGCTAAAGCTAAAAAAAGGAATAAACTTGGCGTCCCCGTGAGCTGTGCAATGTCAGTGCGCGTTAAAGATCCCCAGGTGGTTGAAATTATTCCGGGGCGCTGCACTACGGCACCTATATCTCTTTCGTTTTTCATTCCCACCTTCCTCCCTTACATTAAGGCACCGTTCAGTTGCCCACCGAGATGTTAGACAATTACTGCGTGGTTTCTTGTGCCCAGAAATCAAGTTTAGAATTCAGTTCCAAGTGCGCAGCCGCGAGATATACTACATGAGCAAGCAGCAGAGTTTCGCAATCGAATTCACTTTCATTGCAACCGTGGCCAATCTGTAGGAAGGCGGCTCGTGTGATTAGTGGGGGCTTTTCAAGGTGGCCCCAGAAGTTAATAAAAGATGCACACGTATTGCGGCTAGCGACGTCACGGCAGGCGAGGAGGTTACATTACGGCCCATTATAACCTTATAGAAGAAAATACCTAACAGAAGTATAAACTTTGCAGCTTGCCACCAAATGTTTATGGCGCTAGAAACAGTCATAACTAGAATGAGGTGAAAAAATTATTATGAACGCTTTCAATAAATCACACCTTCTAAAATGCCATAAACAGGAATAATTGATAACAGCAGATAAGCCATCACTACTAATATCTTGTAGTACTACAAGAGTGGAAGTGGACCATTTTATCAAGCAAGGGTAGGAGAGAGGGGGGGGGAATCAAGTCGGTGTACTTGTTTGACAAGGCGCATGACTCTGCCCGCCCATCATCATGCAGATGGTACGGGCCCTTCATCCAGACCGGAGGATTGCGGCATACCAGCCATTCCGCCGGCTCTCGGACCAGCTGCCCAGGCGGGACCGAGCCCTCCTGCTGCGCCTCCGCATCGGTTGCACGTGGAAGCCTTCCAGGTAGTACGCGTGTGGCACGGCCCACTCTCCTGCCTGCCCCTCCTTCGGGGACAAGGGGACGCTCGGCAACCCTTGCTGGCGTGCCCGACCGATGGTCCCCACAGGCGACGACTCGAGTCGGGATACCGGGCACTCGGTCTCCCGACTACCACTGAGCACGACCTCCTCTTCCCGGCTCGCAGCCAGCTACTGGCGCATCAGGTCCTGCTCTCCTTCCTACCTCGAAAAGTCTGTCTTGAGCATCCTCCTCTAGACCTTCGCCCCGTCCAGCACGAGGCGACGGATCTGAGTGGACCGATGCTCATTCCCCCTGCCCGGTGCTTCCACACATTCCCAGTGCACCGAGGCTCCTCTCCCCCCCTCCCCGCCTGGTGCTTGCACACTTTCCCAGTGCACCGAGGCTCCCCTCTTCCTGCCCGGTGCTTGCACACACTACCAGTGCACCGTGGCTCCCCTCCCTGTTGGACGCTGACGTTGCTGCGGTGGTGCGACTCCTGAACGGCTAACGACTTCCACTGAAACGACGGCGGCAGCCCTCCCCTCCCCGTCCCCTCCTCCCCCGGCATTACATACCCCCTCCCCTGGTCCCCAAGAGTGATGCCCAAAGGGCCAACAAACGTCGGGACCAGTGGGGACCAGTCGACAAGTCGGGACCAGTCGGGACCTTCCCCGCTTCATAGCAACAACCACAACCACCACCACAACAGGGCGCATGTTTCTTGCTGATAAAGGAATGAATGAATAAAGCTCTGTTTGCAATAAAGGGATGGTACTTGGCCTCTGTAGGGGAGTTAGGAGTTGAATGGGGGTGCAGAGAAAATTTTCGTCGGTCGTCTTCATAGGCTTCAGAGCTGCGTGTCGTATTTATTTATTATCTATTTTTATTTATATATCAAAGCGACTGGACCACTGCTTGAAGGTCAGAGAATTTTCTTGCAAGGGTGACGTCTGGCGTTATTCTTTTTTTTGTTAGAACTGTTCGGGACTGGAACAGTTTGCCATCGAGCATTGTATGTATTACATCTAACGAAGCATTTTTCCATGCACTGCAATAATTGCTTTATACCTATAAATGAAGTCTGTACCCCCCTGCTGTAATGCCCTGCGGGGCGATGCAGGTAACTAATAAATAAATAAATAAAATAATAAATGCTCAAAGCGGATGTCTCTGAATACCGTATGCCGCGATGGCATGTTGTGCGGCGATGCTTGATTGTATCTGGTCTGTTAGTTTGGCAATGTCATTATGAAGCATGAACTGAATTTTGTGCCTCCCTTTTGAGGAGGAGGGGCAAGTTCATAAAACATATAGATCTCATCTTCAGTGTTTTTAGCAGTGTGCACCGTCTGTTGTGCGTGTTCCAATGTGCTCACAGAGTGTTCTTATACGAAAAGGTTTATGAGAAGGTCAATTGATTAATCTAGTGTGAACGCAAGCTGGAGCAGTGTAGAGCTGATTTTATTTCACCTGTAGTCGAAAACAACTAACAATAGCACAAAGTCTGTCAATTTTAAAGTACGAGGATGATATCGTACTTTTCGCAGGTAGTGAAGGTGAGGTAGAACTCCTCACGTATAATAGTGGGAAGGAAGCAGATTTTACTGGATTCGAATTCAGCGCACAAAAATCGGTTGTTTGAAAATTTAACAACAGCGGCACAGTAAGAGTTTCTAAGCAGAGAGGTAAGGTAGAGCGGGTAGAGAAGAAATATTGGGGGCTGATTTCGCCTCCACCGAAATTTGACTACCACGGCTCAATGCACAACCTCAGTTCTACGTTTGAAAGCTGTGCTGCACAATTTTCTTTGCCCCTATCTTAGTGATCTTTAATGGCGCACAAGATTTCCTGCTATATTTTGACGCCGTCTCTAGGGTTCGATGGAATAATCGCAACTTTACCCGGACCTTGCAAAGGTGTGTACAATTTACATCATCTGGTACAGGCCCAGTGTAGCATACATGACTGGGAACTTGCACTGTCATTGGCATTGCCATTCGTGTGGCAGGATATATTTTCTTGACATAATTCATGCTTAAGTTTCAACTTAGTTTACTTTTGGACATGAAAACATAGAAAATAACGATGGCATATTTGTGTGAATTCAACGGCTATGGTGGTGCCATTTCTCAACTGCAAAGGGAGTAAGATGTCTTTCCGTTCGAAACACTTCCGAAATTTCAAAATGCTTGTTTAACATGAGAAAGAAATGTTTATTAGAGTGAAAAAATGGTGAGCATAATGTGTGGTCACAATTCTGAGGTGCTTTCAGTAAAGACTAATCGTGTCCGTAATGAAGGCATGAACATGACAAAATTCCGGTGCAATTTTGCTTGCGTTTTAAAAGCCTCTTCATAAGCTACTTGATACAAAAAGCAAAAACATGTTTCTATCTCAAAGTTCAAAGATCTCAAGAAACTTTAAATAGAACCGCATAAATCGTGCCCCGGTCTTGTAGAGAATTTTCAATTTCAAACAACCAGATGAAATGTGGTGGTAGTTCAGACTATTAAAATGAACAATTCATGTGTAACAGATGCTGGAGGTGAAGGTGGCAAATGAAATGAGCCCTCTAATAAAGTTTACTTGTGAAATCGAACGCTACATTACAATCGCATACTTGGAATGATATAAGTTGCCTACCTTATAAAAACCCAATTTATTTGAAATAATAAATAAATAATTGTTTTTTTGGGGAAAGAAAATGACGCAGTATCTGTCTCACAACTCGGCGGACACCTGAACCGCGCCGGAGTGAAGCAGGGAGTGCAAGAAGAAAGGAATAGAGATTTGCCGTAGTGGAGGGCTCCGGTATAATTTCGACCTTCTGGGGACCTTTAATATTCACTGACATCACACAGTACACGGGCGCCTTCGCGTTTTCGCTCCATAAAAACGCAGCCGCCGCTTTAGGGTTCGAACCCGGGATTTTATTTCATATAAATCAATTTTTCCTCATAAACATGAAGATGAAAACGGCAAAAATCTTTCGCAGGCGGCTGCAAAGCCCCAGAGTTTTCTTCGTGACTGCGCTTTGTAACAATGAAAAGTTCTTCAGGTGTGCTTATAGCGATAAAAAGGTTCGAATACCCAAATCTTGGAGACACAAACAGCACAGGCACGAAAGCTTTTTTCATCTTTCTTCTCTACCCGCCGCAGCGAGTCAGTGGTTATGATGTACTGCTGACCAAATATAGGCGGATTTTATTCCAAACCATGGCGTTTCCGTTTATATAGATGCAAAAAGGTAGACGCCTGAGTACTGTGCGATGTAAATGCACTTTAAAAGGCCTTATGTGGTCGAAATTTTCCGGAGTCCTCTGCTGCGACTTCTCTCATAGCCTGAGCCACATTGGGACCTTAAACCCCCTAACACAACCGTTTAACGGCATCTTTCAGTTTGTCAAAAGCAACTTTCCATTTTTCTTAGCAGGCGCTCATGGATATGAAATCTAAGGCTCGTGCGAACGCCAAGGTGTGAGTGTTCACATTCTAAGCCTTTCGTTAAAATCGCCAAGCTACTCAAGTATGGAGTCGAAAAACTGAAGCCTCCCTTAAATCGTGCCAGGATGCTCAATTCGTAGTATAAACTTGATATTTACGCAAGACCATGATTTAGAAAACAGAGACGGCGTGGTGCCTTAGTGATATGGCTCTCTGCTGTTGACCTGAAAGACGCGGGTTAGATCTCGGCTGTGGCGGTCGAATTTGAAAGGAGGCAAAATTTTAGAGCCCCGTGTACTATGCAATGTCAGTCCACGTTAAAGAACCACAGGTGGTCAAAATTTCCGGAGCCCTTAACGACTGCGCCTCTCACAGCTTGAATTGCTTTGGGACGTTAAACCCCCATAATCCAGATGTTAATGGACTAAAAAATCCTTAGGTGCTTGAATTTATCCGGTACCCATTAGTAAGGTTTTCTTTTTAGCCTGAGTGTTCATGGGGCATTAAACCCCCTAAAACAACCTTCCTTTTCTTGACAAGGTAAAAAGCAGTTGCATAACAACACACCAAGAGGCTGACAAGATATGGTAGAAAAGCCTCTTTATTATAACTTCTTTGTCACGAAATACCGTAAATTGTCTGACATACGTCCAATTCCATTACAAGCTTTAAGATTTGAAATTACCGAAAAGTACACGATTAGTGATGCGTGCATAATTTTAAACACGACGAGCTACTAATAGTTAATAGGAACATACGAGCCGCCGGAGAAAAAAATATAGCATTCAACAAACGCTCACAGCCAAAGTGCTGAAATAGTCTGTATCATTTTCCTTGTAATTCAACTTTCTCGTGTTAGCGAAAGTTATCTACTATTCATTAAATTTAAATTCTGATGCTGTTTCCCGGCTCTACGAAGAACACAGATGGAAAATTCTAGTAGAATGTTGTGCGCATCAAGTTTAGTCACTCATGGAGTAAATTGAACGGCCTAACTACTTAAATTACCACATGTGCTATTGGATCTCGTTGCATTTCTTAATGTTATATGTATGCCGTTTATAGGCAATTCACTTAAATCATATTAAATCCCAAATAGAAGTCTTACGTGCACACACTTATTACTGCAAAACTTATTACTGTAATTTTCGGCTTGTTTGTTTCCTGGAGCCGAGAAAAAAGGCAACAATTTAGATGGTCAGAATTTTAAAACATTTTTCATGATACGAAGATTTCATCACCATGCCCTGTAAAATTGTGGAACCTTAAGTTTTGTTATTTATTCTGAATACACAGCCGAACACAATATGCTTTTGCAGGCCAAGCCAACATGACTCGCTTATTCTCAATGAATCTTCTGGATGTCGTGTCGGCGTGATTTGTAAGTTTCACGATATAAATATTTTGTGTCTGATATAATTGTCACTCTAATTTTTGGCTACCTATAACGAGCATCGTCCCGAAATCGAGGCGAAAATAGCGTCGAAATATTCTCAGGGCATCAATTCACACTGCCGCTCTAGAAACACCCGCCCGGATTAGCGGAAACACCTGGTCTGTCTTAAAGTAACCATAATCGCTCAACTAGGGCTCCTCTCTGCTTTTCTTCGCTTTCTCTCGGCGAACAACTCACATTACAACACTGGCGGAACACAACGCACTAAAACGTATAATTTAAACAAACCCATTCTACTAAACCTTTAGCCATAATGAGCTAAAAGTTTCAATAAATACAATTATGTTTTATCTCATAAAAAGCACTGCAACTTAAATGTAGCAGGAAAGCTTATCACCTGTTCGTTGGTCATAATTCGTTCGCTGTTCGGCGTCGAAGATGACATCATAAGCTTCTGCCTTGTGTATGCATTTTTGTACCGCAATATATTAAACTATCCTCTTATTCATAGAAACCAACATGTCTCCATGCGGTCTTTCTTCAGTGCCCATTGTCGTTCTGATATAGCAAATGACGTAAATGCCACATGCAGCTTGTGGTCAGATTTATTATATCAACTTTTTATATTGCATTGCACAGCCGTGAGTCAAACATGTTGATATGCCCGGTATAAATATCTATATAAAAACATTGTTCTGAAAGTGCTTCTATATGCAATATTTCCACCTCTTCGCAAAATTTCGCTGTCATTCGCTGTAAATGCATGCCGTGGATCAAGCAGGAAAATTTACAAGAGAGAGAGCGAAGTGGTAGAGTAAATGCAGGGTGGTTAAGCAGTAAAATGTTCCGGTTGACTACCCTGCGCTGGGGGAGGGGGGTAAGGGGTGCGTAGAAGAATAAGAAGAGCAATGCGGTGTTCACACGAGATTATTACAGAAGTGTGCACTATGAACGGCCGGAATAAAGCAGAAAGAATAAAAACAGGTTGATGTGAAGTTGTTAACACAGTTTTGCCTTTGTTTTGTCTTTTTCCATTTTTTTGTCTTTGTTCTTCAATGATGGATGCTTTCCTTAGGGCTTTGGACCGTCGGATGGAACGGCTAACAACGAATGAAGATCTGATTAAATGCGGGTGGTTAATGGCATTCGCTTTTTCTCGTTAAGACAAAATATAGACCACAAATCAAGGTTTCTAACCCAAAGTATTGAATTTTTATTCTCACTCTTCTCAGAAAGTATAGAGATAGATCAGCGCTCTATGATAAGAAACGTGCTTCTTGATAAGTTCTCAGCTGTGCTACCACATTCACGAAATAAAGAATGCTAACACAAATGACGCTCACGCCTACAGACATCGATATGATCGCCACTGACAACTGAAATGTGGAGAAAAAAAATCCCAACAGTCAGAAGAGGAGGGGCATATTGAGTAAAAATGTGGAGCACTTACAAATTCGTTTGAGTGGTTTCTTTTGTTTTAAATTTGTGTTCTTCACAACATGGTCCGAAATTTTCTCATAGAGCATTCATATTACTCTTTGAGTTTATTACTTCTAGAAAGTGCCGATGTCTTCAGATTTATTATCTCAGAGCTTAATCAGTAGAAAATAGTTTGGACGACGACGGCGCTTAAAAGGCATTGTTCGTTCACTGCCTGACTCTCTCTCCAGATTCGCGCCGTAGCTCGAAATTATTGGCAACAAAGAACCTCCTATATGAATGGAACTGCACATTACAAACTACTACATAGGTTGGACTGATTGATACCACGCATATTACGGGACTGCGTATACATCTCGGTCGGTCGGAAAGGAATCACCGTGCCCAGCATTCAGGAAAAGGCCTAGGAAAGGAGTTTTCATGCTCTGTATCTGTACATAGTTTGTATTAGCGCCCTGCCACTAGCCTTTTTCACTATCGCTCACAGTGTTCTTTTGGTCTCCCTGTTCTATCGCTGTCCTTTAATTGACGCTAGCCGCAGCTCAGGTGCTTCAGGTTTCGATGAAAAATGTACGGCTAGAAACATCTTTTTGTCCATTGTTATTTGTATTAATGAATAACCGCTAAAATCAACTTGTGTAATGTGAATAAGACGATCTCATGTGAAAATTTAATGTGCTTTCACGTAATGATTGTCGGGAATAATGCGAGCTGACGCTGGTACGAATGTTCGAAAACATCACGGGCAAGAATGACCAACCGCTTCAGGAGTCCTAAGTGCATTCCTTGATGCGACGTATTGCAGATATATTGTGACCGGCAAGGTACTCCAAGTATTTTCGAATGGAACGCCGGTTTTGTAACGTTTGTCCGGTATGCTGTTTTGTATCCATAGTTCTTTATTTGCGACATTGTGCCTGCTAGAGTAAAGTCTTTATCTACAGATATTGTGATTCTTAAAAACGCATTACAAGTTCATCATGAACAAAGCTTCAATGTATGCGCCTCTGTAACGCCAATTCAGGCAATAATGGCAACTGAATAGGAATGAGCATATGACACTTTTTTTCCAAACCGGATGGAGTCCGAATAGTGTAGTTATATATCGATTTGAATATGAATCGAATACTGATATAACGGAATGAAATATCCGTCGAATATTCTTACTAATATTTAAATCGATATGTAACTACACTATTCAGACTTCATTGTGTTTAAAAAAATCGTATTATATGATCATTCCTATTCAATTATCATAATAACCTGAATTGGCGTTGCAAAGGCGGATACAATGAAGCTTGTGAATAAAAATATGCCCAACACACAAAAATGTTCGCACAGGATTAAGAGAAACAGAGGTAGTCCAGACGAGAAATGTAGCTTGCCACTTCTCATTGAGGGAAAAGGGGTGAAGCCTTGTAAGTCTGAAGGAATGAAGGAAGTTTGACAACATGAAAGGGAGTATGTAAAAAGAAGTGTGCATGAAATAAGAGCGTCATCAAAGGCAAACTTGTGGTACTCCAAAAAGATTCGCAGCCTGAGAGAGCAGTTGAGGTTGTCAACAGCTAAGAGATGGCTCCTCATAGAGATCAAATTTTCCCCGAATGGACTTCAGTAACAGATGGCAAAAAGAAACGGGGAATAAATAAAAAAATGTACTGGCAAAAACGGACTGTACTACGTGCTGGTGCTGCTTTCGCGGAAACTCTAATGGGCTGGCGGAAATTGTTGTGTCGGATAGCATGAATGCCATACAGAAGCCTTCTCAAAGAAGCATGAAAGCCACGTTTCTCAGAGTTATATAATATAGGACCTAACATTTCAGTTATGGTTGGTATTCGAGACACGTTTTTTAAGATGAATAAGACAGGATTCTATTGAGCAGATATGGGCACATTTTTTTAGGTAGCGTAATGCGGAATCATGTATGAGATGAGTGTAGATTTTCTGAATGAACGAAAACTGTGGAAGAGGTGATCCATAACAGCGCAACAGACGGGACAAAGAAGAGGAGACACAGCGCTGTGTGTTGTGTCTCCTCTTCTTTGTCCCGTCTGTCGCCCTGTTATGGATCATCGTTAGCACCAACTCGCCCAACAACTGGTATTGTGGAAGAGGTGCGCTTCTTGATCTCTTTCTCGAAGTGCACGCTGCGAGCAATGAAACCAAACGACGTCGGTTCTTTTCTCAAGATACTACTTCATTGAATACTTTATTATGGGCTAGATAATAAATGAAAAAAAAAAACATTGAAATACAAAAAGCAAATTTCAAAAATGTATGGTATTTAATTCAAAAGAAGTTAACAGTTTTTTTCATACACATAGCTGTAAACCTGCGAAAGAGTCAGCAACAATGTTTGCCTAGCTCTTACAAGACGAGCTGAAATATCGTGCAATGTCTTGTGGGATAACATGCAGTTTATAATTTTGAGGGGATTTTTATATTTTTCAATGTTTTCTGTTATGTATGCGAATAGTGAGGAGAAAAATACAACTTTATTTTCTCCGATTGTTTTTCTTGTTTTAACGGCGATTATGAAGTCAATCTTGAAAGGTACATTGCATTTCAGTGTCCTGCTTCCATTAGAACAAGGCATTTTGAAGTATTCTAAATTTAAAAGAGTTTTTAAGACACTCATTTTTCTGATACAAAGCTTTTCAAACATTCTTATCAAATTTTGTATATTTTGATTTACGCTTAGTTATAAATTCAAAATTTTGCTCTTTAGATTTTTTTGTCAGCTGTCAGTTCACGTGTTAATTTCTATAAACTAAGTCAACAAGTAATTTCAAAACTGCGGTGACTTGAAAAACGTTGATATAATTTGCCGATAAGAACTAGATTTGCGTGTTTTTATAAACTGTGTCGTTTTGTGCTGATCGGTGTGTAGTGAGCTATTTAACAATGTACAAAGAATAATTCATAGCAGGATTTTCGCTTGCAATTGTGTGTATTGTTGCTTTGTAATTTTTTTACAGATATAATCGAAGCTACTATGCCGTCATTCGCTCATAGTGAGAATAAGTGAATATATATTGTTAGAGATGAGGGGTCCTTGAGTGAGCTGACTCTTTCAGCCCCACAGGTCCCTTCTCCGAATGACGTTGTCGGACTTGGTTATTAAAGAAACTTTACAGGGGGTTTATTTTACATTATTTACAAGATTTTGTAACCCATTGGAGGGTGATGGGGGAAGGTCGGAGGATCTGAGAAGATCTGAGGATGATCGAGGATTCCTCCCTCACGGCACTCGTCCGGTTTAAAAAGGGTCCGGTCCCTAGGATACCCAGGTTCGAGGAAGTCTTCGCCAGGTTGGGCGTGGCCTAACTGGCGTTGTCGTACACACACCACTTCACAGGGGACACGCCCCCGTCACATGCCTCGCCGGAGAAAGAGGGTGCCGCTGGACAATCGCCCCCACCAGAGAGAGCGTTGTTTTCGCGTCCGAACGACAGTTCTCACTCTCCAGCCGGACACGTCTTCCGGGGATTCTGAATGGGCGAGTCGCCGGCGAGCAGGCACAGTTGAAGGGGTGAGTCACCCCTGCTCGGTTCTGGCGGTCGCTAACTGCCTCCGTGCCGCACGGTAGATCTTCCGGGAACAAGGTTTACAAACGGCAGTGGAATCCTCCGTCTCGAATCCAATAAACCACGCGAGGACCGGCCGTGGAAACCAAGATGCCTATCGCCGTGCAGTGACCCCGGTTTCAGGTGTGCTGGCCGAATACGCAGCTGAATCAGACCTCCGGCACAGTATGTAAATATTATAAATTATGGTTAGAAATAATTTTATCCAATAATAAAAAGTCTTCTATCCATCTATTCTTAGAACTTAAAATGAGTGTTTTAAACAATTTTCTTAAATTTATTGGTGTTATGTGTTTGAAATGCTTTGTTCTGGTAGTAGCAGCACACTTAAATGCAATGTATCGTTCTAGATCGACATTAAAATCACCTATAAACACATGAAAAAAAGGATTCGTGAAAATGCAGTGGAATTTCTCGCTTCACTGTGTGTAAAAATTAAATAGAAGACCTATAACGATATAAAAATTTCATTCCAAATTATAAACTTTTTAATATTTGCCTGCTATATCAGTAGAAATTGTATGATCTGCAAGCTGCTCTTGTAGCGGCTAGGCTACTATTGTTGATTATTTGTTCGCAGGTTTAGGGCTACGTGTATGAAAACGACTGTTATTAACTTGCTTTGAAATACATAGTTTCCATGATTGAAATTTGCGTTTTGCATTTATTATTTATGTTTCAATTGTTGTGTAACCTGTCAAAAAGTCTTCAGTGAGATAGCGTCTCGAGGAAAGAAACAAAAGCGGTTTGCTTCATTACTCCAAGTGTGAAGTACAACAACATATCAAAAAACGTACTACGTCTTGAACTCCTTCCGTTCCCTCAAAAACTCAGTTCTCGACTCATACATGATTCCGTATTACGCCTATCCAATAAATGCGCTCAATTCTCAACACAATTCAGTCTTGTTCCTCTCAAAAACACTGTCGCGAAACCTAACGTAACTGAAATATTGTCAAATGATATGCCTCTCAGTGAGAGCCATATCTTCCTTAAATTCAAGTCCCTCATTGAGAAGATTGTTCGTAGTCATTCACTCTTTCCGACAAAATTGTTTGAACCAGCCCATCAAGAGTTTCCGCGACTGCAAAATTAGCACCCAGTAGAGACTCGTCTTAGACAGTCTTTTTTTTCAATCCCGTTTTTTTTTTGCTGTCTGTAACTCGTCTGTTACATTTTGGCGTCTGTTACTAAAGGAAATCTTGGCGCCTGTTAGTAACCAAGTCTTGCCTGTTGACAGCCTAAAGTGCGCTTTGAGGTTGTGATTGTTTTTGGAGTACCACATGTTTGTCTGTACTGACGTCCTTATTTCATGAAAAAATTCCTTTTGTCTAGTGCTTTCAATATTCTCAAACTTCCTTCTCTCCTTCAGTTCTACATGGCCTCGCCACGTTCGCCCCAGTGGAAGGTAGCAAACTACTTTGCTCCACTGGTCAGTATATATATATATATATATATATATATATATATATATATATATATATATATATATATATATATATATATATATATATATATATATATTATATATATATATATATGTATATTGTAGCGCGCCGGCGGACCCGTCCAGATAAATACACAGGAGGACACAGCATAAACACTACCGATTTGTGGTTATTCTTTATTGCCCTCTCTCTTGCGCTCGCTCCTCGCACTCCCTCCGCACCTCGCCTTCGTCGATGCAGTGCACTCGTGCGACGGTAGGCTGTCTGCCGGACGCTCTATCCCGTTACATCTTTCTGCCGAGAGAGAGGGGGAAAGTTTTAAGAAAGTCCAATGCAAGTCCGAAGTCAGTCCATGTCGAATCCGCGTAAGCCAGCCGGTGGACACGCCAGTCTCAAGTGATGCCGTCACACGGCAATGGTCGCAGACTGCTGTGCAGCAGGACAACGACGCTTTGCAGTAGTTGCGTAGTGGCGCTGCCCTCCTTGAGAAAGGCATCGAGCATTTCGAGATGAGCCACTCGTCATTCGGGTTCAGGTTCTCAGGAGCAAAGCTTTTTTGCGGTAGGCATCATCACTCGGTGATGACGTTCAGGTGGCGTTTGATACCGAACTGGGCAGGTAGATGACGGAGCTGCTTGTAGGCGGCCCTGCCACGTACGGCAACACCGAGTGGTCCGGCTCGGGTTCAGACGGAGGTTCCCAGCAACCGCTGAACTATTCTTTCCTCTGCTCCGGGTCGTCACACCCTTGGGCATGTCTTGCGCTCTCGTCTTCATCGCGTTCGATCGCGCATTCATCCGCATCTATAGCAAGAGTTTCTACACTACGATAGACATTCACCTAATCATCTCGCCGTGGCTCATGAAATATCTGTTTTCCATTGTCGTCCCGTACCATTTGTTCCGTCGAGGAAACTTCATCAGTTACCAAAGTCCCCGCAAGCTGAATGGAGTTGTCTGCAAAAGCAATTTCATCCCACTGGCTCTTGTGTCTCGTGTTTGTTTCTTGAGGCGAACGGCCGTGCGTGGCCTCTTCCTGCGTTCCCGTGGTAAGCAGGGTGTCTTCCACATCGGCAGTTTGGATCGACAGACTGCAGTTTACTGAATGGCGCCACTCGTCTTAAGGCGGCGATGTAATATTGGTCATTGATTCCGGGGTCACTTGGGATGATGCAACGTGGGCCCACAGATATGAAGTTGTCAGACTGTTCGCTGACGTTAAAACTTATGAGCTTGGGCAAGGCCTCTGCAGTCGCCGAAGAACGTCCCACACCGGCTAGGTTCACTCCGGTGAGCGAGGCGACCAGCATAACATGGTACGGGACAACCGACCCCACGCCGACCTTCAAGCAGGCTGCATCGACACTATGTGCGTTTGTGGGACAACTGGTGTGCGCCAGAGGAACAGTCACAGGCATCCAATTCGCTTCCACCTCCCAGCCGATGCATCATTTTTTCCGCTCACGCTCACGCACGTCGCCACATGCAGCCAGCTTGGTCCTTGCCACTTGCTCATCCATAGCCTCAACCATTTGCGTACTTGGTTGGTCCAGCGCTGCCTCATCGCCGCATACGCCAAGTTCTCGCTCCAGGACTACATCCTCTGCCTTGCTCTCGTCCTTTGACTTGGCTTCCGACGTCTGACCCATCTCCACGTTCGCGCCCGCGGCGTCCATTTGAGCCGAGGCTTTGGCGCCGTCTTAGAAAGAGTGGATACAGTGATACTCGACGTCGCGCTCCTCTTCTCCGGCCGCCCGTACAGCCGGTCCAGGCGCTGATCGATACGCTCGAGGATGGCCGCCAGCCTGCGAGAAATGGTGACGCCCGATGGCCACGCCTGTCGTGTCCGTGAGCTGCGCCGCGGAAGGACTCGGGGCGCCCGAGGAAAGCCTGGCGCCTGACCTCGGGATATCGGATAGTGTCCCCAAAAGCATCAGTGCCGACCAGGGCCACGGTGGTCGGTGGCGCACCCGGCAGTGACTTTGACGACAACCGCTGGACAGCCGCCGAGAGGTTCTGGCAGGTTTCCCCCGCTTCTGCCTGCGAGCACGCAGGCGCTAGTATTGGAGCCTGGGTTGACCCGATCCGTAATGATCGGCGAGGAGCCCCGCAATGGCGTCGTCCTGGCCAAAATCCTCGCGGGGAACGTTGGCCAGCAGCTCCACTGCTCGGCCCCACAGCTTTGTGATGAGCATCACGGCTTTCGTCTGAGCGTCCAACCCCTGCGCCTCCGCGATGGTGTGCAGCTGGAGCTGCAAGCCTCCCAAGGGGCAGTGCCACCAAAGTAGGTAACTACGCCGCCATCCCCAGCGGGCAGGCTTGATGTGACGCACCTGCGCCGTGCACACCAAGATCGGACTGCTAGGCAAGCCTGCCGGACGCGGGTGTGAATTCAATGGTGTTGATGGAAGGCACCGGCCCGCCGCAGTTACGGTCGGTCGCCACAGCATGAGGTTACCCCGCGCCCGAAAGTATCAATCCTAGCCTCCAGATGGTCCAGTCGCGTGCCGAAGCACTCGAGGACGGCCTCCATCGTCAGGGAAAGGGGTAGGTCGTCCGGACGCCCGAGATCAGCGGGCCTCCGCAGAGCTCTGTGCCTCATCAGCCGATGGTGGCCCATGGTCCTCAGCCGCGTCAGCAGCCTGTTTCTGGGCTCCTATGAGCGCCATCCCACCGCTGCCACCAAAATATGTAGCGGGACGGCGGACCCGTCGAGATAAATCCACACGAGGACGCAGGAGAAACACGACCGGCCGGCGGTGATTCTTGTTGTTGTTTGCCTATCAAAAGATGGCACAAACCCACACTGGGCGATCGGCCAAGATTCTTTATCGCTCTCTCTCACGCTCGTTCCCCGCGCTCCCTCCGCACCTCCTCTTCGTCGATTCAGCGCACTTGGACGTCGGTAGGCTGTCTGGCGGACGCTCTATCCTGTTATAACACACACACACACACACACACACACACACACACACACACACACACACACACACACACACACACACACACACACATATATATATATATTATATATATAAAATCACCAAAAATTGAAGAAACATAACAGGATTTAATTCACGACGTTCCGGCTGGAGGACCAGCGAGGACCAGCTGATTTCAGTGTATATATATATATATATATATATATATATATGTATATATATATATATATATATATATATATATATATATATATATATATATATATACTGAAATCAGCTGGTGTAGACTTGACAGGCACGGGACGCAACCAACCACCTCGTTCTCCTTCTCTTCTAGGTACTCAGCGATGCCGACCAATACACTAGGCATCGCCTCTTCATGGACGTCACATTCCCCCTACTCAGCAGAAGCCCGCAGGGCGAGTCAAAAAGCACCGCGTGAATGGTAGGGCTTCAGCCGGGCAACATGGGTCACTTTAGTTTGTACAGAACGACGACAGCTTGCCGTGAGACGCACTATGAGGTAGTTGTTCTGACTAATTTTCTCAATAACAACATAGGGTTCATCGTAGTGGCACAGCAGCTTCTGGGTCAGTCCCCGCTTTCAGACCAGCTGCCGCAACAAGACCAAACCACCAGGGCTATAAGTTACATGACTGCGGGTGGCATCGTAGAGCGCTGTGGACCGATTTTGGAAGACGAGGATACGAAGACGGGCGAAACGCTGGGCCTCTTCGGCGAGACATGGTGTCACGGCTACGGAGGGGCCTTCGATTTTGTACTCTCCGATTCTTTTTGTTGTGGGATTTGAATGTGGTGTGCGGTTAGTTGTCAACGTAAAGTGAATGATGCAGTGGTCTCTTGGCTTATGAAGTGTGTCATGCAGTGTACGAGATGGGAGGGTATATCACTGGTATAAGTATAATAGCTGAATTGGAACCAGTTCTTCTAGGGTGTAATATCAGATAAGTAGGAGTTCAATTCTGGAACAGACTTTTGAAATGCACATTTTTCTGCAGATAATTTGGCGAGGGGTGTTCTTTAAGACCATACCTTCAGCAGCAATTGAAGATGCCGTGCTGGACCAAGGGTACTTGGGAGCAGCAACATTAAATTATCACTTCAATCAATTAACTATCTTAAAAATTTAGAAACCTAGAGAGTTTTTGCTTCAAAGCGGGCAGGGTGTCCTGTACATAAGAAATCATTATGGATGTATGGAGGCTTTCGAAGCTAATCTAGACGGAATAAATTTTTAATAGCAAACTCATTTGGAAACCTCAGTGGCGCCAAAGCAGAATCTCGCCCGTTTAGAATCTGTGCAATATTTAAAATTAACATCTGCGGTTCAAGTTAGCCTGAAAAGAATAATTTTTGTATCTCAATTTTTTGAGAATAAAAGTATTACTTATTTGAAGAGACGAGATCTAGCTTTGCAGTGATCAAAGAGTTGTTCCCTTACACGTAATATTTACAGACCGTTGCGGGATCAGCAGATTGCTCATCATAGTTTAAAGATGAGCTGCGCAAAAGGGACAATCGCATGAAAGAGGACGGGACAAGCGCACCATGTTTTCACAATGAATAAACTTACCCGAGAACTCGTCGTGACGAACATTTCTCCTGATGTTATATAAACACAACGCGCCTGTGATGTCTGAGAGAGCAGCGTCCCAAAGAGGGAAGCCGAATATTTTGCAGGGTGTCAAACGGCGGGTGGCGTCTTCGTTTTCACTTTGTGCCACCAGCGCTACAATTATCGTAGTGAATAAGACAAGGAAACCGTTATTTGAGAACGCTGCACTACTCTCCTTACGGTAAGTGCCGCCTATAACGAGCGTTTACATTCACTTTATGTGGATTGCGATTAGTATCTGCTGGCATCTGGTCAAAAGGGGCGTTCGAGCATCGTTTCCATCATGATACCATTCTGTTTGAATTTGGCCACCTCCATTGGCACTTTACATACATATATTTTTTTTTATCACAAAGCCATGGTTGTAGACTGCAAGAGGTTCAACTGTGTAGTGGCGTTTGAGAATAGTTATTGACAAAAAAGGCAATTTTTTGCTCTTTTCATTGTATGTTACGAAATGAGCAAGCATGAATGTGGTTCACTGCCCGTGTTTATTCAGCAACCGGGGAAATTCATTCCTTGCTAGCCTTATCTTCCGCCCTCCCCAGAGCCTTGCTTATAGCATCTATAACGAATGGAGCCGCCTCTGCTCCATTGGGCGCCATAGTCAGCAGAGCTGAAAAAAAAAGACCAGAGATATGGTGAGGAAGTTTGCATGGACGTGTTTTAAACATAGCTGCTGTGTTCTGGCCGTTCATAGGAGCGCACTTGCGTCATAAGTTTAATGAGAGTCTTCCTTGGGATGAAATGCATGCATTTGAAATGATCCGCGATGAAAATGTGACTGTGTTGGGAACAATGTTAAATAGGAAAATTTTCAGGACGCAGTTGCTTCCAATAATTTTGATTTTGAACCTATCAGTATATACACTTCTAGTATAGAAGGCCATCAAACAAACTGTCGAAAGTTGAAACTAATGAGAGGACCCTGATTAGTCCTGCGATTAGGCTAATCGGGGCCACTCTCAATAATTTCAACTTTCGACAGTTTACTAGATAATCTTCTAATCCGGATATGCTGATAGGTTTATAATCGACTTTATAGAAGTATTTTCGTGGTAAAAATTTTCTTTTTTATTTGGTTGCTAGGGAAATCTGCATTCAAGCTTGTTGGTTAGTTGGATGCGAGTGTAGTTCACTGCCGTGCCGATATATAGAAAGGATATATCAGTAGCGGTGCGCTTTTTGAGAAAAAAAAAATAGCTGACAATTTCCCGTGTGAAGGTTTTTCACGCTGATAGGCTTGGGCAATGGGATTGAGTAAACTAGAGCAGTTAAGGCCTTTTCTTCCGCGACTGTGGCAATAATGGTCGTTTGCTGACAGAAGGAGGAGAGACAGGTGGGAAAGAGTCGGAAACTCCTCCAACATTGACTACTGTTCAGAAGTGTGTCGTTTTCGCCAAGGGCAGCTAACGTAACTGCGGCGGCAGCGGGCACTGGTAATTTGAGAAAGCTTCGATGAAGTTTTAGCCCCTGTCTTGCGAAATGATAGTACCACGTATTTCACATCTAAAATTTTAATTTTGTAAACTTACCCAGCATGATGGCCACCGAAGCCAGAAGGTTGAATCCAAAGATGTTGGACATGTTGGCTTGACCTACAAAATAATAATTTGTCTGTAGCTTAGAGTGCGGAAAAATAACCTAGGCTTGTACACTCGTTCGCGACGATCATGATGAAGTTATTCTTCTTTTGTAGTATTTTTTGCAACCTCGCCGTTAGGAATAGTTGCTTCAGGGTCTCTTTGACATCGGCCGTGGGTTTAATTCTACTCTGAACTTTCTGATGTACTGACATGAAAGGCAAAGTTTCGAAAGTTTCAACATGTGCCCCGGCGATTTGTTCGCTTTTGTAAAGTAATGGGAATATCACTTGCAAGCCATTCGCATAACATATATCATGGCTGAAATATAAATGAAATGAACGAACGCATATTAAATCGTACGATCCATACCAAAGGCTTCAGCATCTGCGCTACTCACAGGCTGCAGTGCGCACAAACGCACCCCTTTGAAGTCTCAATGAAAAGGATATGCACCAGGATAGAGGCTGAGGTAAGAACTGAAAAGGTTACAACTCAAGAATTCTAGACCCTGTAGCATGTACGGTTTTCAATTTATTCCACAGAGAAACGTGCGAATTTCTTTACATAGTGTTGTGTTTAATTCCAAGAAATGTTATATTTATGACTGCAAGGACGCTGCTTAACCCTGTGCCTGAAATACAGCATATTAAGCAATCTAAGAGGCAAACAATGACCGCGGTCATCATGCAGTGAGCTATAGTTTTGGAAAAAATGTTTTTGGGCTGGGTGTGGCGTTGCCTTTTTAATGGGACCTGCTGCCGTGGCTCCTTGCTAAGGCGCTGAGCCGCTGGGTCCAGCCCACCGTAATAAATCAAGCGCAGTAGGCACTACTGAGTCTGAGGGCATATTTTGGAACAGCAGTTGGGAATAGGCCTGCAGACCGGTACTTTCGTTCTTTTAATCGCGGAGGGAGGACTATAGGAGCAGTTTCGCAACAATTCCTAAGGTTTTTCTTTCTTACAAAAAAATTTTTCCATCGCGTTTGAAGTTAAAGTGAAAGATAATTTATTATCCTCGCGGTCGGTTCGGTCCTGTGGGCAGCTAGGAATCCCTGGCGTAGACGGGAGTTTCTTTTTTTTAAATTTTCAGTCAAGCTTGAAGTGTATCAAATACTACGATTACCAAAATACTGATGTTGAGAACTTTCCGGCGGGGAGATTTACCTGACCAGAATTTGGGTGCCTGCACATAGTGCACTGCTCTGTCGGCATATCACTGTATGCTTGTTTGCTTAGAGGTCGCACTTTGCGGCAGCGACATTTACCAAATGTAGCTTTGAAAGTAGGAATGAGCTTTAAACGTCGGGGCTGCTCTCTGAAGCCCAATTACGCAACAGCCTTAGCGCAGCCCCAACATTCATCTCAGATATGAGAAATGTAAGAAATAAAACTCCGAATTGAGAAAGTACAGAATGTGCAGTGAATGTGCAGTGAAGGTTGCATTGTTTTACTTACCACTCTATAGTCTTCAGGTAAGATACAAAGAAGCTGTGCCAGTGTACCAGTTATGAATCAGAAGCCTGCCGTTTATTGCTTATATAGTGCGAGAAAAATGCAGCGGAGGAATAATCGAGCGAGTGTGAAGCGAAACAACTAGCAATGAACAACTACAGTGACGAGCTGTTTGGCCTTGTCATAGATGCTTGAGAAGATGGAAGACAAAAATACCGAACAAATTGTTTTTTGGACATTTCAAAAACATCGCACCGCTAAGATATATTGCAGGAGACATAGGTGAGCGTAATTTTTACTGCAGTGATATGAAATACCACAAACGACGTGTTGGACGCCATGCAATATGTAGTTCGTCATGTCGTGGCAGATTCCTTGTACTGATGGACACATTGGTCTGTCTTGGACGAAAACAAGTTATGTCTTTGTCGATCTGCCAATCTCGTGATTAAAAAAGAGGACAAGGCTATCCCAGTCACCTAAGCGAAATTCCACGTGCTGCTCCCATTTGCAAGAGTATTATCGGTGGCATTTCTAGGTCGCTATAGGAAATACGCCTCATGATGCGATGCATTTAAATTCCAGACCCAGCGTATGTACTCAAGAGCTGATGGTTTGTTTGCGTATTCGTATCTAATTAGCTGTGAGAATGGTAGTTATTTGAAGAGATTTTCTTACCTCTTTTATTAGAGTCTAGACGATAGGTTTTTAAAAACACGAGTAATGAAAGTATTAGGTAGGCTTAGATTCCAGGATTTCGACGTTGTATCTTTAAAATATTCCGACGACGTATAAAAACAAGTAGCACACAGGTAGAGGCTGCACGAAACGCCAACAGACGACAGAAATAGATCCGTTACTATCTGTAACCGATACTAAAAAGAGCACACACGAGCATTGGCTGCCTTTTTAACCTCGTTTTCGATTCGTGTATAGGCGTGAACACATTTCCGTTGTAGTGGGAGCTCTAAACACGTGGGTTTCCGCTGACAACATGGCAACAAGGAGAAGGTGTCATTACAGTGCCGCCTTCAAGTGAAAAGTCGCGCAGGGTAAAAGCGGTCTCCAAACCTGTTAGCCCGTCGGGACTTATAAATGTACGAAAACAATTTTCGCCGTTGGAGAGGCAGAGTAATTATGCTCCCCGAATAGCAACGAGGATGGCCTTTAGGTGTCCGAAGAAAAGCCGCCATCCAGAAC